>NW_015387670.1:105134-126352 GCF_001527695.2 Protobothrops mucrosquamatus
TCTCTCTCTCTCTCTCTCTCTCTCTCTGCAAATGGCGGAGGAGGCTGGGAGCCGCAGTAGAAGGCTGAAAGAGCCACATGCAGCTCTGGAGCCACGGGTTGCCGACCCGTGGTCTAACTGGTCTTTAATGTCTAACTGGTTTAATTAGTCTAACTTTCCTGGAAGATAGGTCATCCCAGAGGTGCTTTTCCAAAAGGCAAATGGACTTTCTTGGGGTTCTTTTTCTATGAAAACATTTCACTTCTCATTCAAGAAGCTTCTTCAGTTCTAACTGGTAGGGAATAGAAGGATTTATATTCTTTGCGGTCATCTGGTCATTAGCACTCCAAGAAAATCCAAGAAAGGCACCTTTGGGACATAGGATAGCTTTAGAAAAAAATGACAAATGTACATTTCTCTTTCTGAAACCCAAAATAAAGAATAAAAAGCACAGCTTCTCCTGGAGTTGAATTTGACTCGGGGCAACTCCATGGACTTCCTGCCAATTTTTCAGCAATGATGTGGAAGCTACTGGCTTCTTCCAAGATTCTATTTTTAATTTTAAAAAAAAAACCCAATCTAACCTAAACTTCTACAATCACATGCTGTTTTGCTATCAAATTTCAAATCAGGTTTGAACTGGTTTAGCTTTTCAAGATCAATTAAGGCTGGCTAGATGCCACCATCAGATGCAAAGCAGTCTCCCTCAAGTTGAGCTCAATTTAAATCCAACAGCATCAGAGCTTTCCAGGATGTTCTATGCTACCGTTCTGGGAATTCCTTGGAGACTTCCAGCCATCATCTCATCAGGATCAACCCTGTTTAGTTTTTGAGATTGATGAAGATTAGTTAGATCAAGGGTCTTCAAACTTGGCCCTTTTATGACTTGTGGACTTCAATTCCCAGAATTCCTCAGTCAGGCATGCTGGCTGAGGAATTCTGGGAGTTGAAGTCCACAAGTCATAAAAGGGCCAGGTTTGAAGACCCCTGAGTTAGATGCTGCAAAAGTTTATCTATATCTGTCTGTCTGTCCTTCCGTCCGTCCGTCCTTCCGTCCGTCCATCCATCCATCCATCCATCCATTCATCCATCAGCCAGACATCCATCCATCAGCCATCCATCCATCCATCCATCCGCCAGACATCAAACCATCCATCCATCCAGATGTCCATCCATGCATCCCTCCATCAATCCCAGGAATGCTTCTGTGATCTTTATTGGTCCTATAAGAATCTTTTAACCATGTTAATAATTTGGAAACATGGTTCTGTGACCCCCCTCTTACAAGGCATAAGTTAGTTTCTGGGTCTCCTTGGAAATACCAAATCTACCCTCACCACCCATTTCTGAGCCTACAGGGCTTTTTCTGTGGCAGCCACTTTGTGAGACCATTCAGAACCTGTGGTCCAAACTTCAAGCAGGTGGACATTCCTATCATGTAGACTTCAGATGTGTGGACTCCAACTCCTAGAATTCTCCAGCCAGAATGGCTGGCTGAGGAATTCTGGGAATTGAAGTCCACACTTCTTAAATTTGCTGAGGTTAAGAAACATTGATATTGATATACTTCCCATTAACTCTGATGGCTCTTAGCAAATGCTGGCACCCAAACTCTTCCGCAAATTAATCGGTTTCTAAGGATTTTAGGAAGAATCTGACATTTTGTTTCTTTCTCCTCTTTCTTCCTCCTTCCCCCCCTTCCTCCCTCGAGTGCCTTTGAAAGCAAGGTAATAAATAATAAAAATGCCCTGGAATTTGAATATGAATGATAAGAACAGCTGTGTGTATCCATTATGAATGAACATAAACAGAAATGTATAAACTGAGATTTGGAGGGCTTTGGAAAGAATTAGTGTCTTTGTTCCTGGATTTTTTTTTTTTTTTTCCTATCAGAGTTTGAACCGGAGCCATCGGCCTCAACTTCTCCGCAGTCAAAGAAGCCAAAAGCCTCATTTTGCCTTGGCCGACAGCCACCCAGCATTCTCTTCCACAG
This sequence comes from Protobothrops mucrosquamatus, assembly GCF_001527695.2. Taxonomy (NCBI): domain Eukaryota; kingdom Metazoa; phylum Chordata; class Lepidosauria; order Squamata; family Viperidae; genus Protobothrops; species Protobothrops mucrosquamatus. The sequence continues at coordinate 107,107 of NW_015387670.1, forward strand.
CTTGGTTAGGCCTAATCCTAACAAATTTGCCCCAGAGAAGAGGGTCTCTTATTACACAGCCCTGATTTGAATGCTTTCCAAGGCTAATTTCAGCTACCTTTCATTCAAACTGCCTCCTCTTCCCCTCCCCACTTCCCAGGGCCCCCCTCCTCTCCCTCTGGGGCTTCCCCTCCCCTCCACCCGCAGATTGAGAGAATGACTCTGATCTAAGCCTGGGTCCAGAACAAGGGAAAATGGCTTTTAAATGAGGGCATCTTCCTCCCTTTATCCCGACCGCACATGGGTTACAGAATTTACCCTGAGGGGGACTCCAGAGCCAAGTGATTTGCTGTTCAAACTTAATTGTAGCTTTCATGCCTTGAAACGGCCCCAGAGGGCAATACCCAACAGGCATTTATTCTTGTAATGTTATTAACTTAGTTTATAATCGGATTCCCTTCCTCTTTCTGATCCGGCCTCTCCTGGCAGCCCTGGGCCTGCTCCAGCGGCCGTCCTGGCCTCATAAGGGACGGTGCGCTGGGAAGTTGCCAGCCAGGTGTCCTTGAAACTCAGAGAAAATGGCCGGTTGCCGGCCTAGAAGGCAACGCGGGGTCTCCCATTTGCAAGGCTGTTGGGGTGCGTGGCTCACAACCAGCTGTGGCCTGGCCTCCTTCTCCCTCTCTGTGGAGAGAAAGGGCAGAAGAAGGAAGCAGAGTTCATTATGAAGAGGGTCTGGCGGATCCATTATGAGACCCTCCCAGGGCAGGAACGAGAGGAGAGTTTCAAGGTCGTAAATGAAGAGCCCTTTGCAAGGAGGCCAAAAACAGAAGGCAAAGTGCAGACTATATAGGCCAGGGGTGGGGAACCTTGTCTCTTTTATGACTCGTGGACTTCAACTCCCAGAATTCCTGAGCCAGCATGGCTAAGCTTGGAAACCTCTCCCTTTCCCCTCAGCATGGCTGGCTCAGGAACAATTAACCAGTGGAACAACCTGCCTCCAGGAACTGTGAATGCTCCAACACTGGAAGTTTTTAAGAAGAGACTGGACAGCCATTTGTCCGAAATGGTATAGGACAGGGGTAGGCAACCTTGGCTCTTTTATGATTCATGGACTTCAACTCCCATGCTGGCTCAGGAATTCTGGGAGTTGAAGTCCACGAGTCATAAAAGAGCCAAGGTTCCCTACCCCTGATGTAGGCTAGATCCTGCCACAAGGAGGAACTGCTAATAGACCTGTCAGGTCTAGTTCAGGGAAGGACATTTGCCTTTTTCCAAAGGGAAAAGTTTGGAAGTTTGGAAACGCAGAGATTCTCTATTATTTTTGTAGGGCAGTGTTTCTCAACTTTGGCAAATTTAAGACATGTGGACTTCAATTCCCAGAACTCCCCAGTCAGCATAGTGCTTAAAGTGCTTAAATTATTCCAATATGGCTGGCTAGGGAATTCTGGGAGTTGAAGTCCACACATCTTAAAGTTGCCAAAGTTGAGAAACACTGGTGTAGGGAATTGAGACCTCCGTTGCTTTAGAATGGGTACAATGGGTATTTTTGATGGAATGGTGCTACTGTCAGTCCTCCAGCCGGTGGTCAGTCAGCCAAGCCTATATTTCTAAGACTCCATTGCATTCCACCCCTTTCCCTCCCCTCTGTGGGGATCGCATTACTACTGAGCATGTTCAGCAAAGCCATCCATTCTGGGGGGGGGGGGGGAGATCACAGAAGCCCAAATAGCAGCTGCAGCCTTATGATAGAATCTGCACTCCTTTGCGGTATGTGCAGCCACACATGCAAAAAGAAAAAAGAAAAGAAAAGGACTTTTATTGTGCAATTGCAGCCACCATCTTGACTTTTTTGACCCCTTCCTGGCCAAGGACATCCATGAGGCTCAGTTTTCAATGAATTGAGGTATTTTAAGTTTCTAAGTTGCACATTAACAATCTGTCAGGCATTTTTCCTAAAAATTGTAAATAGAAACATAGAAACATAGAAAACTGATGGCAGAAAAAAATCCAGTGGTCCATCAAGTTTTCCTCTGAATCTCCTTTCCTTTCCTTTCCTTTCCTTTTCCAGAAAGAAAGAAAGAAAGAAAGAAAGAAAGAAAGAAAGAAAGAAAGAAAGAAAGAAAGAAAGAAAGAAAGAAAGAAAGAAAGAAAGAATCTCTCAGCTACCTTTTAAAGCTCTTAACTCAAACTGAATTGCTCACACCCTGGGTCAGTCTGGCAGATTTATGGCAGGGAGCAAAAATTTGCTGGATCGAATATCCTTCCCTAGAAGACAACTATAAAACGGAATAGAAGCATACCACTCCACTGATCTCAAGTGTGGCCAATAATACAAGCATGATTCATTACAAGTCTTTCTGGGAATAAGGTAACTTCTGAGGTTGAATCAGGAATCTTTAGCGTCTGTGTTTGAAAAATTATTCTGTAACAAGAGGAAGAGGCAAGAGAAGAGGGACAGAGGGGCCTTTATTTTCTCTTTCCCATGGAAAAAAAAAGAAGAGGAAGAATGGTAAGGAGAATAAAAGGCTGAATGGGAGAGCCACATGTAAGGCCTGGCTACACAACCTGAACCCAAGGGTGAAATAAAACACAGTTGCCCACGAAGAAACAGTCATAATGGGCTGTGGAGAAGATTGATTCGTCCTGGATTCTCCTTCTCAGAAATTCCTAAAACGGAGAGGAAAAAACAAACAAAGTCATACAAAGATTCAATCCAAAGATCCTATCTGAATTCCTCTATTACTCTACAGGTAATCCTTACAAACCCAACAGAGCCCAAAATTTCTGTTGCTAAGTGAGCAGGTGTTCAGTGAATTTTGCCTCATTTTACGACCTTTCTTGCCACAGTGATTAAGTGAATCTCTGGAGTGGTTAAGTTAGTGACATGGTTGTTAAGTGATTCTGGCTTCCCCATTGACTTTGCTTGTCAGAAGGCTGCAAAAGGTGATCACATGATCCCGGGACATCGCAACCATCACAAATATGAGTCAGTTGCCAAGCATCTGAATTTTGATCACGGGATGCTGCCGTGGTTGTAATTGTGAAAAAGGGCCATAAGTCACTTTTTTTCAGTGGCATTGTAACTTTGAATGGTCATTGTATGAAGTGTTGTAAGTTGAGGACTACCTGTATTCAGTAAACATCTATCCATAGATAAAGTTTCCATCTTCAGTTTCCATAATTAATTGACTAAAAGTTAATTGGTTGAGGGGGGGGAGGAAACTTGTGACATTCCACTTTTCCTGCAGCTGATGGCAGTTTTCCATCCAAATGCCAGGAAGCACCAGAAATGAATACTGTTCTGTCTACAGGGCCCCACAACTGCTCTAACCACAGCCAGGTTTTCAAAATGTTAGTGGGGAGGGGAACAAGAGAGAGGAGATGAGGAAATGCAAATTTTAGACAGGTATAAATGGTGCAGACCTTGCATTGCAATGGTACAGTACTGATTTATTATTTTTGATAACAGTGGAGGATTCTGGAGTTGAGTTTTAGCTCCCTTTTGAAGCTTCAAATTCAAACCTTCCTTTCCCCCCACATGACAGTTGTAGCATCCCAGTGTGGGACGTCAGCCCCCTCCCACCCCGAGAAAGAAATATTTTGGGGAATATTAAAAGGCAGAATATGATATTTCCCCAAAGGATCTTAAAGTCTCTCTGCCCCAAACAGAAACCAGGTCTGCAGAAATGCAGATGTGATAATCTTGTCAGAAAGACTGGAGCCAGGAAGCTTGGATTAGACAGACAAAGATCCCTAGAATCAACAATCCCTCACATCAAAAAAAAATAAAATCCAACACAGGACATAGCCATCAGCCGCACACCAGAGAAGCAGGATATGACCTTTGGGACATAATAGGATTAACCCACCACCATCAGAATACCAGAAAGGCACACTCAGGCTCAGGTCAAAGTTCATGCCACAGGAACAACTCCAAACAAAAGCTCAAGAAGGTATAAAAGCCCACCACTCCCTACTACATGTGGTCAGCTTTCCCAGAGCCATCTTTCTATCTGGCTCTCCTCTTCAATAAACTACAGCCTTCTTTCTAAAGCAGTCTCCATTTTGATTATTCCTGGCTTGGACTGGAACCTGATGAAGATTTTTCTTTCAACAGCGGGGTCATGTGATCGCCATTTGTGATCTTCCCAGCTGGATTCCGGTAGGCAAAATCAAATGGGAGAAGCCAGATTTACATAACGACTGCATGATTCACTTAACAACTGCAATATTCTGCTTAACAACCATGGTAAAAATGGTTATAAAATCAGGCCCAGCTCTCCTAACAATTGATTTGCTTAGCAAAGGAAATTTTGTTCCCAGTTGTGGTTATAAGTTGAGAACTACCTTTTTAACCAGCTTTTTTGAACCCATCCAGTAATGTGTGTTGTATAAACAGGCTCCTTGGGTCTCTTTTGCTTCCATTTTCTTGCATTATCTAAACTTCCCCCAGGTGACATTTTTATCACTTCCACTTTGCCCAGTGATGATATACAGAATTCACGCCAACATGGATCAGAGGATTGTGGCTTGCTTTATCGTTTGTGTTTTTACACAGTCTGACTTGATTCTCACTTCCTCGATTAGTAAATCAGGACACAGCTCCGCTTCAGCGTCTTCTGAATTTTCTGCACAGCTCTTGGTGCGAAAACATCCTGAAATGCACACGGAAAATTGAATAATTCTGATTAAATGCATATTAAAAAATATTTTTAGATAAACAGAATATTAATAGAAAGCACTGGTCCATCCCCAGTTATCCCGCTTATGTATTAATGAACTACGTTTTGCAGTTTTCTTCTAGCTCAGTGTTTCTCAACCTTGACAATTTTAAGGCATGTGGACTTCAACTCCCAGAATTCCACAGCCAGCACTGCTGGCTGTGGAATTCTGGGAGTTGAAGTCCACATGCCTTAAAATTGTCAAGGTTGAGAAACATTGTAAATCTAGCTGATTCTGAGCGACAGGAAAATGTGACTTCTAGCATTTTTTAGCCAGCTGGATTCAACGCATACAGAGAATCAGGATGGGGAAAACTGAGAAATGGGTTTCAAAAGAATCCGACACACCATACTTCCCTTTGACTTATGAGAAGACACAAAAAGGTAGTTTCTGAAATTACAGTGGCCCAGGCTTCTCAGACCTACAGACCTGCCTCCAGATAGTATCTGCAGGGTTGAGTTAAAAAAAAATTAAGATGACATCTACAACGGCATGATCAAAGTCCTGCCAGGGACACATGTAAGTAGGGGACAGGGTTTAATAAAGGAGAATATTTGTAGCTCAGGGTTGACATGAGGGGTCCTTGGTGCTCTCTGAGCTTGTTTCCTTGCAGACATTTCATTACCCAAACTAGGTATCATCATCAGTGCTAGTAGGTGGCCGTGGTGGCTCAGTGGCTGGGATGCAGTACTGCAGGCTACTTCTGCTGACTGCCAACTGCCGACTGGCAGCAGTTCGATTCTCACCAGCTCAAGTTTGACTCAGCCTTCCACCCTTCCAAGGTCAATAAAATGAGGACCAGGATTGTTGGGGGCAAATAGACTGACTCTATAAATTGATCAGAGAAGGTTGTAAAGGACAGTGAAGCAGTTTATAAGCCTGAGTGCTATTGCTATGGCTATATGTGAGCTTGTCAACTGGCTCACATTTATGACGGTTGCAGCTTCCCGGGGTCCTGTGATCCCCTTTTGCGATCTTCTGACAAGCAAAGTCAATGGGGAAGCAGATTCTATTAACAACCGTGTTGCTAGTTTAACAACTGCAGTAATTCACTTAACAAAGTTCGTAAAATGGGGCAAAACTCATTTAACAAATGGCTCGCTTAGCAACAGAATTTTTGGGCTGACTGTGGTCCTAAGTTGAGAACTACTTGTGCATGTGAAACAATAAAGAACTTAAATTTGGAAGAATCACCATGTTTTATTCTTGGTTCGGGGCCCGACCGTGACAAATGACAAAAGGATCACGACACTGTCATTCCACAAACGCCACAACCTATGTACCTGCAACAGACATCAAGACACACGTCCATAATGGTGTCATTTGCATGACCACATCACATCCGTAGCATGTTGGCATAATCGCAATGCGCTCTGGATGCTGTGGCCCCAACTCCAAAACAAAACAGGAATTCAGAAAGCCTGTCACATTCTCAGGATGAAGAACAGAATTTATTTTCCGGTATGAAAAAAAAAATCAAATAAGAAATGTTGTTGCCTCCATGGGTGACTTCATCAGTTTGCTTTCTCTGACAATGATTTTAAACATTCTCAGTGTCTTTCCTTCTGTGTGTGAAGAAGAGGTGATGTGCTTATCCGTCAAAAATGGATGAACAGGATGAAAAACATCTCAAGAGTCCTGGAAATTAAACCAAAATCATTTCTGTTCTATTTTAGTCTAGACCAGGGGTAGGCAACCTTGGCTCTTTATGACTCGTGGACTTCAACTCCCAGAATTCCTGAGCCAGCACAAAGTGTTAATACCACTTTACAATGCCTTAGATTACTGCATCCAGTTTTGGTCACCACGATGTAAAAAAGATGTTGAGACTGTAGAAAGAGTACAGAGAAGAGCAACAAAGTTGATCAGGGGACTGGAGGCTAAAACATATAAGGAACGGTTGCTGGAATTGGGTATGTCTAGTCTAATGAAGAAAAGGACGAGGGGGGACATGATAGCCATGTTCCAGTATCTCAGGGGCTGCCCCAAAGAAGAGGGGGTCAACCTATTTTCCAAAGCGCCTGAAGGCAGGATAAGAAGCAATGGATGGAAACTAATCAAGGAGAGAAGCAACCTAGAACAAAGGAGAAACTTCCTGACAGTGAGAACAATTAACCAGTGGAACAACCTGCCTCCAGGAACTGTGAATGCTCCAACATTGGAAGTTTTTAAGAAGAGACTGGACAGCCATTTGTCTTAAATGGTATAGGACAGGGGTAGGCAACCTTGGCTCTTTTATGACTTGTGGACTTCAACTCTCAGAATTCCTGAGCCAGCCATGCTGAGGGGAAAGGGAGAGGTTTCCAAGCTGAGCCATGTTGGCTCAGGAATTCTGGGAGTTGAAGTCCACGAGTCATAAAAGAGCCAAGGTTGCCTATCCCTGGTACAGGGTTTCCTGCCTGAGCAGGGGACTGGATTAGAAGACCTCAAAGACCTTCCTTCCAACTTCGTTTTTCTATTATTCCAACAAGCAGAGTCAATGGGGGAAAGCCACATTTGCTTAGTGACTGTGTGATTCTCTTAATCAGGGTGACTCACTAAATAATCATGGCAAAAAACAGTTGTAAAATCGGGCACGATTCACTTAACAACCAATGGAAGTTCTGATCCCAATTATGACCATTAGTCGAGAATACCTGTACCAATTCACTTGATGGAAATGTTTGTGGACAGCAGGAGGGTGAGAAAGGGACTTCAAAGCTGGGAGAACAGGGCAATTATTTTTTAACATTCTTTTTAAGATGGATGGTGGGTTGGGCTGAGGGCAACTGGCCCAAAGTCACCCACCAGTTGGCTTTCCTAGCTAAGGCGGGACTAGAACTGACAGACTCCCGGTGATTGGCTCAAAGTCACCCAGCTGGCTTTCATAGCTAAGGCAGGACTAGAACTCACAGACTCCTGGTGATTGGCCCAAAGTCACCCAGCTGGCTTTCATAGCTAAGGCGGGACTAGAACTCACAGACTCCCGGTGATTGGCCCAAAGTCACCCAGCTGGCTTTCATAGCTAAGATGGGACTAGAACTCACAGACTCCTGCTTTCTAGTCTGATGCCTTAACCACTAGACCATACTGAAATTATGACCACAGCCGGGAGCAGAATTTCCATTGCTAAGCAAGCCTTAGGTCATGGGTGTCACACGTCACATGACGTGTCACGACATATGGTGACTTTTTTTGCATTGTCAGAGCTGGGGTGGGCGTGGCCTCCGTATGATGCAACCGGCAGTTTGACACTCCTGGTTTAGGTTGTCTAGTGAGCCGTACCTGATTTTACAACCTTTTTTCTCCCCCTACGGTTGTTAAATGAATCTGCGAAGGTTGAATTGCTAAGACGCTTGCTAACTTTTATCGCTAGCCTGGGGAGGAAACAGGAGTCTAAGAAGCTACAAGAATTCCAAGGTCAGTAACGCAGGTGCCTGATGGAGAGGTGGACCATTCTCATAATCAAAGACGTATGATTGGGCAGCGTGAACCCTCGGTGGGTGGAGTTTAAGGGAAACTGTTGTTAACTAGCAGACTTGCAGCGTGGGAAAACCAGAGCTGGTTTTACTTCTTCAGTTCTGAGATGTGCACTCAATAAATTTTTATCCTTTATGGCATTTCAAAGCTTTGAAGATTTCTTGATTTTGAGTTCGCTGGTCAGACGGTTTACAGAATCACTGTAAGTTGTTAAGTGAATCACTGCGGTTGTTAAGAGAATCATGGGCTTCCCCCATTGACTTTGCTCTTCAGCTGGGAAGGTCGTAAATAGTGATCACGTGACCCTGGGCTTCTGTAACCATTGTAAATATATGCCGATGGCCAAGCGCCCAAATTTTGATCACATAGCCATGAGATTGCTGTGACGGTCGTCGATGCGAAGTCAGTTTTTCATTGCCATTGTGACTTCAAATAGTCACTAAATAAACGGTCGTAAGTCGAAGGCTCCTGTAACAGATCCTTAAGACGGGATTTGGTTTAGTCTGGTTCTTTCCTATCTCCATTCCCTTGTACATTTATTACAAGCATGTTTTCCTCGGTCTGCATCCATAAAAGGTATCAGAAATTCTTTATAGTGCCAGGCAGAAAAGAACAGGGGGCTGAGTAAATCCATTAGTCAAACTAGGCCTGAACTGAGACAATCTCCAGGAAGTAAATATCAGAAGAGATTCATATACAGGCTGCTGCAGCCTTCACTTTGCATTTGCCCCCATTTAATAAAAGGAAGATTAATTGCATTTCTTTGTTCACGCAGATCCCATCTTTTTATTCAGCCAAATGGCCCACAAAATGAAACAATTCAGCATGTCTAGATTTTTTCACTCCCATGACGCTGAATTTCCAGAAGAGTCTCCAGACTCTATGCCCAATTTTCAGAAGTCTCCAGACTCTATGCCCAATTAAAATAAAAAAAGTAATTCCAATAGGCAGTCATGATTGACAGTTTGTTACTGTCAGTCAATATGCAATATCTAGAAAAATAAGAAGGCCCTGAGCTATTGGATGGGAGTCCAGTAAAAAAAATTGTAGGGATGTGAGCTAAACTGGAAATGGGGAGCGGGATACATCTTTGAAGAATGCAAGGGCCAGACTCACAACTGCTGTTCAAAGAGCAGGGGGCAGTTGTAATTAAGAGAGCCTTTTCACAAGTTTGTGTTTGCACCAGTGGCACCCTTTCCTGGATCGTGAGGCCCTGCTTTCAGTCACTCATGTCCCGGTCATCTCTTATTTGGACCACAGATATTCCTCAATTTACAACTATTCATTTAGTGACCATTCAGAGTTACAAAGGTAGTGGAAAAAGTGACCTATGACCATTTATGTTGTACAGGGTCTTCAAACTTGGCCCTTTTATGACTTGTGGACTTCAACTCCCAGAATTCCTCAGCCAGGCACGCATGCCTGGCTGAGGAATTCTGGGAGTTGAAGTCCACAAGTCATAAAAGGGCCAAGTTTGAAGACCCCTGCTGTTGTATCTCCTCCTCCTCCTCCTCCTCCTCCTGGCTCTTGCTCTTCTGGCGGCCTCAACCATGGTTGTCCCCATGGTCACATGGTCAAAATTCAGATGTTTGACAACTGAATCATATTTATGACTGTTGTAGTGTCCTGTGTTGTCATGTGAACAACCTTCTGACAAGCAAAGTCAATGGAGAAGCAAGATTCACTTAACTGTGCCTCTAACTTAACAACTGCAGTCACAACTGCAGTATCAAGGACCACCTGTACTACAATGCGCTCTGCATGGAGCTCTTCTTGAAGAGTATCTGAAAGCTACAGCCGGTACAGTTCTAGGAGAACTCTCAGATGGTGCATGTAACACCACTGTTCTGCATACTGCGCTGGTGGCCGCTTGGCTTCTGGGTCCAATTCAAGGTGCTGGTCATCATCTTTAAAGCCCTTCATGGCATGGGACCTGACTATCTGAGGATACATCTCACCCCAAAGGGATTGTCCTCTCCGCCTGCTCCAGTAGAAGGGTCACACTGTGGACCCCGTTGGTCAAGGAATTTTGGCTGGCGAGGTCCAGGAGAAGAACTGTCAAGCGGCAGAGAAATCAGGGGATTCACACAGTTCAAATGAATACAAACAATTATTGCAGGCTTAAATTCTCTACAAAAACCTGAGCTACTAACAGTCAAAGAAAATGAGTAGAATTAAAACAGCGGCCCCCAATCTTTTGGGCGCCAGGGACTGGTTCCATGGGGAAAGTTTTTTCTGCAGACCGGAGGGGGCGTGGTTTTGCATGCTGCCTGCATCCCATGGATGGGGCTTCGCTTGCTTGCTCAGCCCGGTTGCTGGCTTGCTGCGGCCCGGTGCCGGTCCACAGATTAGGGATTGGGGACCCCTGAGTTAAGGAATTCAAGATGGGCTGGACTTAGATCTCTTATAGGTGCGAAGGGACTCATGACTGATGATGTGTTTGACCCCCTCCCTTGGACTCAGTTTGGTCATCTCCTACAAGAACCTTTTTCAATATTGCCCCCCATCCTTTGGAACTCCTTGCCACTGGATGAGAGATATGCCCCCACCCTCCTGACCTGCCAGAAGATCATAAAGTTGGGTGCAATTTACTTAACTACCTGCTTGCTTAGCAACAGAAATTCTGGTCCCAGCCGTGGTCGTAAGTTGAGGACTACCTGTACAGGGTAGGTGTATGCTCACTAACTTTCATAATAGATTAAGTCTGGCTTGCTGCATTATGCTGATGCTAAAAATCCTAAAATCCTTATTTGACAGCTCGTGGCTGGAGAGCATGTTTACCTCAGCCTTCTGTGTGGACCCAACATAGATCATGGTGGAATGAAGGGATGACACTACACTAGCCGAGATTTGATGAAAATCACTCCCCCAAAAGCTGACATTCTGAAGAATTCCAGCTTATTGGTATGCCTCAATGTGCTTTCTGTTTCTTACCAGCTCCGTGACATGTGCTGGATTTCTTAAATTAGGAGTGATGGAGTACCGGGAAATAAGGCCTCAGCGCATGTACATAGATATTTCCACTGATGCTGCCCCTTGTTCTTTCCGCCGCCATACTTTCCATTAGTCATGATTTAACGAGTAATGAAAATCGCTTATAAAAGAAGGATCATTAGTGCACCCACCCCTACCCCTTTTAAACTGAAGATATTAGTTCTGGATTGGTTTGGAGCAGACAAGAGGAAATTAAAATATCCAAGAAGCGGAGATATAGAGCTCCTGCTGAATAATAGAACACTTTGCAGCTCCGTACTCTGTCATCGGACAAACTTTCTCCAAATGAGAAAACTCACTTCATGATCAAGTGGGTCTTTAAGGCTTCCTTAATCCTACTGGATCCCCCCACATAAAACGTTGCTATGCAGGCCTGGCCAGAGACAAGCAATTCCTATCCATCCCTGCAGTGAAGTTTGTTTCTCATGCAGAAATCTAGAAAAATGCTAGGTGTCATCTGGTATTCTAAAAAGAAGGACTAGGGGTGACACAAAAAGAAGGATTAGAGTGGGGTGACATGATAGCAGTGCTCCAATATCTAAGGGGCTGCCCCAAAGAAGAGGGGGTCAAACTCCTCTCCAAAGCACCTGAGGGCAGGACAAGAAGCAATGGATGGAAACTAATCCAGGAGAGAACCAACCTAGAACTAAGGAGAAACTTCCTGAGAGTTAGAACAATTAATCAGTGGAACAACCTGCCTCCAGAAGCTGTGAATGCTCCAACACTGGAAGTTTTTAAGAAGAGATTTGTCTAAATTGGTATAAGGCCTCCTGTCTGAGCAGGGGATTGGACTATAAGACCTCCAAGGTCCCTTCCAATTCTGTTATTCTATTATTCTGGTCATTCTTCTCTCATCAAGAGTATTCTATAGTTCAACTATCTCTTCGCATCAACATATCCATTGGGACCATATACAAGGTCAAGTTGAATCTTTCAGCATGGTTTGGCCTGGAATCTTTCTAACCATGAGGGACCAGGATACCTTCGAGACCGCCTCCTGCCACAGATTACCTCCCATCGGCCTCCTGCCTCCTGCCACAGATTACCTCCCATCGGCCAGTACGCTCCCACAGGGTGGGTCTCCTCAGGGTGCCGTCGGCCAGACAGTGCCGGCTGGCGACCCCAAGGGGGAGGGCCTTCTCTGTGGGAGCTCCCACCCTCTGGAATGAGCTGCCCCCAGAGATCAGGGTGATCCCTGATCTCCCTTCCTTCCGCCGCGCCCTCAAGACATGGCTATTCCAACAAGCGGGACTGGCCTAGGGCATTTTTAAGAGGGGTTTTTAGAGGGGTTTTTAATTATTTTTAATCAGACAATTTAAATATTTCATTTTAATTAATTTTAATTTTGTAATTGTTAGTGGTGTTTTTAATCGATTGTCAGCCGCCCTGAGTCCGCAAGGAGAAGGGCGGGATATAAATTCGAATAATAAATAAATAAATAAATAAATTCTTCCACTTGTTCTTCAGAAAAGAAAAGAAAAACATGGTGAAGAGGTTGAGGTCGAAGGTGGAGAACTTGTGGTTCATCCCTTGTTGAACTACAACTCCATGCCAATAGACATGTTGGTTGGAAAACTGGGTTCAACAACATCTGTAGGGTTGAAAATTTCCATATATGGCCTATGTGACTAATTAAAAAAAATTAGGAAAGGTAAACAGCTGTAAAATGGTGTCAAAATGCAAGCATTCCATGGGAGTGGATCCAGTTCTAAATCCTAGTGTCTCTAGTAGGAGTGAGGAAAAATTAGTTTTGCCTGAAATCTGTTCCCAATCAATGTAGAGATTGCTTAATAATAGCTCTGAATTTTTTTCTTGCTGAAATACAGTTTTATCTGGATTCCAGAGACAATTCTCTAAACCAGGGGTAGGCAACCTTGGCTTTTTTATGACTCGTGGACTTCAACTCCCAGAATTCCTGAGCCAGCATGGCTCAGCTTGGAAACCTCTCCCTTTCCCCTCAGCATGGCTGGCTCAGGAATTCTGGGAGTTGAAGTCCACGAGTCATAAAAGAGCCAAGGTGGCCTACCCCTGCTCTAAACATTGGGGAAAGGCAGAAAAATCTGTGTTCGTATTCCTTTTTGTATGATCGTCTGAAAGAACCTGACCAGTGAATAATGATGCAAACAGAACGATCAGTCTTTCAATCTGACATCTTTGAAATGAATTCAAATAACCCAAAAAGTGTGGCTGTAAGTCATGGATTATGGAAGCAACTAGAGAGGACCACACTTTGGCCTGATCAGTGAATGGATCAGTGGGGATGGATTTAACAGATTAATGCCCAGAAATTAAATTTGTTCACCATTTGAAGTTGGAGCTTAGTTAATGTTGACAATTTACAAAATGAGGAATGGTTCCTTGGTCATTCCAAAAAGAGACCTGCAGAGACTTGTTTAGATGGTCCCATTGTTGAGATTGGATGTACTCGTTCCCTCTCTATATATATTTGGTTTAATTAAATTTTATTTTTAATGTGGGTTTTTATATTTTCAAGTGCCTGTTCCTACATATGTATAGTTTTTATTGATTACCATATACCACCCAGAGTCTTTTTTTTTTGTCAGATGGGTGACCATATCAATTAGATTGGAAAAGAATTAAATAAAATAGTGCTCTAAGGAAGATATTCTGAAGAGAGCATCTTATTCTTTTGAGCAGGGAAGATTTTACAAGAAAGAAAGAAAGAAAGAAAGAAAGAAAGAAAGAAAGAAAGAAAGAAAGAAAGAAAGAAAGAGAGAGAGAGAGAGAGAGAGAGAGAGAGAGCAAGCGAGCGAGAAAGAACGAGAGCGAGTGAGAAAGAAAGAAAGAAAGAAAGAGAGGAGGAGAAGGAAGAGAGGGAGAGAGGGAGGGACGAAGGAAGGAAGGAAGGATAAAAAAACCCCCAACCTTCCATATCCTATCTTACATTTTCAAGAGCAAAATAGAATATTCCTGCTAAAAGCTCTCTTTTTAATCAGATTTATCCCCAGCATCTTCTTGTAACACTTCCAGTCACAGACATTGTTGCAAAGACAACAATGCTTTTCTGAAATTGGCAAATTCTGGCTATTTCAGGAGCCATAGTGGCGCAGTGATTAGAATGTAGTATTGCGGACTAATTCTGTCGATTGCCAGCAGTTCGATTCTCACTGGCTCAAGACTGACTCCATCCTCCCGAGGTCGGTAAAATGAAGGCCCACATTGTTGGGGGGCAAATATGCTGACTCTGTAAACCGCTTAGAGAGGGCTGTAAAGCTCTGTGAAGTGGTTTATAAGTTTAAGATCTATTACTATTCTCTTTCTCTGAATGTGTTCACAGTTCTACCAATTTTCATCCCCAGAACATTAAAATTTCAGAGATTGGGTCAGGTCTGTTTGGCACCAGCTAAAGGGTCAACAAGCATCTTTCCCCAAAAAAGTGATCCCTTATGATCATCTTTGAAGAGAACATTATGAATCTAGCATTGGGAGAGAAGACGATAGCGTCAAAGTAATTCAGGCAGCCCTCCAGAAGCAGACCTTTTGCTGGCCCTCAGCATCCCGTCTCCAACTGAACCCCCTTGTGTGACCACAAGAAACCTTTGGAGACCCTCTGCTCTTTTGATGAACTGCCAACTGCATAGCTAGTGATTCTTGCCTTCCTCAGATCCGACTCTGATCCTTGCATTACATGCTGGCAGAAACCAAGGGGGTTCTCTTGAGGGGAATGTGCAGGAGGCAGGTCCAAAGTTGTGCAACTCGTGTAGTTATTCCAAGCTGGAGTTTTTCCAGGATTCTCCATTCCCAGCCCACCCCTTCGGCTCCATCCACCCCTCCTATTCGAAGCAATTTGACTTTTTATCATAATAACTTGTGAACCCTGGACTTGGGGTCCGGCCAAGGCAAACACTGAATACAATGTGGTTGCTATTGGGAGGTGCGATGAAGGAGGAAGAGCTGAAATGTGGATGGCGTGGGGAGAGGTGTAGAGAGGGAACTTCAAGGATGCAGGCCAGCCCTAAAAATAACTTTAATTCTGTTATTATTTACACTGGGAGAAAGGTCATTGAGAAGCAGTGAAGCAACATAAATCATTGCAGGATGCGTGTATGAAATAACAGCACGCAGGGAGCTTGTTATTGTAACTTATGAGGACAGGAGACATTACAAGTCAAACACCATTCCCCATGGTGGAATCCATGTGAATCTCTTCGTCCACCCCTCTTTCCTTCCTGTGCTCAAACACATCCTTGCCCGAAGACTTCTTGAATGGGATTACAGGCTTTCATTGTCTGCTCTGGGTTCCCAGACCTGATAGTAAACTACTTGTTAAAATAACACAAAGGCGTTAAGCACCATGTTCCATCACCCACAGTCAATGGAGACGATGCAAGTTATAACCAAGCATCTCCGGATGAGAATGCAAGAAGTCCTCAATTTACCATTAGAGGTCTGGAGGCTAAAACATATAAGGAATGCTTGCTGGCATTAGGTATGTCTAGTTTAATGAAAAGAAGGACGAGGGGGGACATGATAGCAGTGTTCCAATATCTCAGGGGCTGCCACAAAGAAGAGGGAGTCAAGCTATTCTCCAAAGCGCCTGAAGACAGGACAAGAAGCAACAGATGGAAACTAATCAAGGAGAGAAGCAACCTAGAACTAAGGAGAAATTTCCTAACAGTTAGAACAATTAACCAGTGAAACAACTTGCCTCTAGAAGCAGTGAACGCTCCAACACTAGAAGTTTTTAAGAAGAAACTGGACAGCCATTTGTCCGAAATGGTATAGGGTTTCCTGCCTGAGCAGAGGGTTGGACTAGATGACCTCCAAGGAGGTCCCTTCCAACATCATCATCATCATCATCATCATCATCATCATCATCATCATCATCATCATCATCATCATCATCATCATCATCATTTTGTTGTTGTTGTTGTTGTTGTTGTTATTGTTGTTGTTGTTGTTGTTATTATTATTATTATTATTATTATTATTATTATTATTATTATTATTATTATTATTATTATTATTATTATTATTATTATTATTATTATTATTATTATTATTATTACCACCCCAGTGGAGCTCAAAATTTCTGTTAAGTAAAACATTTGTTCAGTGAATTTTGCCCCATGTAACGACGTTCTTGCCACAGCTGTTAAGAGAATCACTGTGCTTGTTAAGTTAGTGACACGGTTGTTCAGTGAATCTGGCATCCCCATTCATTTTGCTTGACTGAAGGCCGCAAAAGGGGATCACAGGACACCGGGACACTGGAACTGTCATTAATAGGAGTCAGTTGCCAAGCATCTGAATTTTGATCGTGTACCCATGGGGACGCTGCAAAGGTCGTTAGTGTAAAAAACAGTCATACGTCATTTTTTAAATGGCAGTGTGACTTTGAATGGTCACTAAGTGAACTGTTGTAAGTAGAGGACTACCTGTACATTGGAGAAGGCTGATCTAGCAGGACATCTTTAGATGATCCTTGTTATAGGCTATAATTCTGGACACTGAGTTTCTGACAGGTTTTGAGCCCATGGTCTCCTTCTGCCTCCAGTTTTGGCTGGAGGGCCTGTGAGATTATATTGTTTCCTCGTTGCAGATGCACACATATGCACACACAACAGTGACTGTGACCAAGACAAGAGAGTTAGCTTTATGAGAATTATGGGGATTTTTCATGCACAGATTTTCCTTGTTCTTTGTGCAGACCTTTCCTGCAAAAATAAATTTGGAATTCGTCAGGCATCTCTCAAAGCCAGGTGTTACATGTACGCAATACGCTTAATATTGCCATTCACCTTCTGAGCCCAACTTGTTATTAAGGACAAGAATTATTAAGTATGAGGAAAATAAAAACAAGATTGAGTATATGGGGAAATCACATAAAACAGCCTGTATATTACGTGAAAGACCACCTCTCTCAAATTGTTTCCACCTGTCCCATCAGATCTGGCAGGAGAGGCTGGATCTGGATTATGTCTATCAAAGAAAGTCATCCGGTGAAACCCAGGAAGAAAGTTCTTTGCTACATCATCACTCCAGAGTTCAGACTAGTCTCAACACCACAATACAAAAAAGATGTCGAGACTCTAGAAAGAGTGCAGAGAAGAGCAACGAAGATGATTAAGAGACTGGAGGGTAAAACATACGAAGAATGGTTGCAGGAACTGAGTATGTCTAGTCTAAAAAAGTAAAGGACTAGGAGTGACATGATAGTAGTGTTCCAATATCTCAGGGACTGCCCCAAAGATGAGGGAGTCAAGCTATTCTCCAAAGCACCTGAGGGCAGGACAAGAAGCAACGGATGGAAACTCATCAAGGAGAGAAGCAACCTAGAACTAAGGAGAAAGTTCCTGACAGTTAGAACAATTAACCAGTGTAATAGCTCGCCTTCAGAAGTTGTGGATGCTCTATCACTGGAGGCTTTCAAAAAGAGACTGGACAACCATTTGTCTGAAATAGTGTAGTGTCTCCTGCTTGAGGGTGTAGACTAGAAGACAACCAAAGTGCCTTCCAACTCTTATACACTTAAAAAGAAGACGTTTGGAGCTGAGGCTCTTAAACCATTCATAGAAAAATCTGAAAGAACATTGGTTCTTAAACTTCATGACCAGTGCTTCTGTACTATGGGAATATTAGGCTATGGGAACATGGGAAATGAATGAATTTGACCTCTTGATACAGAAATGCAAATGTGATTAAATAGGTGTAAGAGGGACCTGATAGGATGATTCTTCTGGCTGGAATATAGCAATTAATATAAAGATAAATTGTTAGAATACAAGCAGTAGAAAAGAAAGAAAGAGGAAGCTATATATTTATAAAAATCCATCCTACCCAATCATTCAACTGAATAAAGTTGGCAGTACTGTATAGAACAGGATTGTCCAATCTTGACAACTTTAGATCTTATTATGGCCTTCAACTCCCAGAATCCCCCAGCCAGCATAGCTAGCTGGGGAATTCTGAGAGTTGAAGTCCACAAGTCTTAAAGTTGCCACACATAGCTAACTGAGGAATTCTGGGGACTGAAATCCACAAGGCTTAAAGTTGCCAAGATTGGACACCCCTGGTGTAAAACATCTTGATTTAAAATAAGTCAATAAAATAATAGTGTAAGTATGAAAATAGGTTAAAAAAGGGAAAACTGTACTTCCAATCCAGGAAACGATATATCTAGGCTCCACCTAATTTGCTTTATATTTTTTCTGTTTTGACCTTCTATGTCCTTTTTGGCCACTAAACAATTGTCTATTTGCCATTTGGAGAAGATAAAATGTGTAGCAGGAAACAAAATTATCGAGGATATTGTTAATCCATTTCTTCTGTGGGTTATGAACACACTTTATCACTGAACAATAGACAATAGACAAACATTTTAAGTCTTCTCCACATTGTTTCTGTCCAGATGTGTCTAGATGTGTTTAGAGCTGAGTTTCTAAAATCTCCGTGGAGTTGAAGTCCAACATATGTGAAGTTCATCAGATTGAGAACAGTTGTCATCCAGTGTCACCATAATCTCCTTGTGATTAGTTTTTCCCCAAATATGAGCAGCCATTTGTTAATAATGATCTCTGTTTATATTAATGGTCTGTCTATTTGATCACTTCAATTAAAGGTCAAAACTGTCTTTGCACTTAGATCTGACTTATGGAAATGAAATTAAATCTAGGACAGGAGAGAATAAGAGCCAGGGATTCCTTCCTTCCTATCATAATGCATATTTGAATTTTGCAAATATCACTTCCTTCCTTCCACCCTCCCCCTCCCACTCTCCCTCCCTCCCTCTCTTCCTTCCTCCTCTCTCTCTCTCTCTCTCTCTCTCTCTTTCTTTCTCTTTCCTTCCTTCCTTCCTTCCTTCCTTCCTTCTTTCCTTCCTTCCTTCCTTCCTTCCTTTCTTTCTCTTTCTTTCCTTCCTTCCTTCCTCCCTCCCTCCCTCCCTCCCTCCCTCCCTTCCTTCCTTCCTTCTCTCTCACTCTCTCACTCTCTTTCCTCCCTCCCTCCTTTCTTTCTTTCTTTCTTTCTTTCTTTCCTTCTTTCTTTCCTTCCTTCCTCCCTTCTCTCTCACTCTCTTTCTTTCTTTCTTTCTTTCCTTCCTTCCTTCTTTCTTTCTTTCTTTCTTTCTTTC
>NW_015387670.1:126586-130807 GCF_001527695.2 Protobothrops mucrosquamatus
TTCTTTCTTTCTTTCTTTCTTTCTTTCTTTCCTTCCTTCCTTCCTTCCTCCCACCCTCCCTCCCTCCCTCCCTCCCTCTTTCTTTCTTTCTTTCTTTCTTTCTTAACTTGCTGCAGTTAACCATCAGGAAATATAATGTAGAGTCAGTGGTGGGATTCAGCCGGGCACAACCGGTAGCTAATTTTTTGTTGCCCAGGCCCAGAACGGACTTCCGGAAGCGGCATCCGCACAGAGAACCGGTTGTTCACATATTTGAATCCCACCACGGTGTAGAGCTGAATTAATAAAGTAACATGACCCAGAAGGGTTTAGTTGGAGACTGCAGTTCGAATGCTTACACAGGGCCATGAATCACAAAACTGACACTCTTGCTCATGTTGGCTGCCCAGAGGAATTATTATCCCTTTGACTCGTAGGGATAAGCCAGTGAATTGGTTTCCTTGGGATACTTAGAATTACCTCTGGATCATCTGGCACTCACTGAATCTAACCCACAGGTATCTCCAGGGAAACTGCAAATCTTTCCTTTATAAGAGCATTCTGAAGCAGGGAAACACAGGAATAAATAACCAGCCTGAACATCCACTGGACAGCAATGGCTATGAAATGAAAAGGGCCCTGCTAATTAGCTGGCGGGGAGGGGGGAGAGGAGAGGGAGAAGGTCCTTGCTGTTAGAAATATATGAATGAAAATTACTCTCTGGGAAAGTATTAAACAATTTGCTGTTAATTGCAATATCATCAGCAAAATCTGAACAGCTGTTCCCGCAGCCCAGAGCAGAAGTGGGCCAAAGCAAACACTATCTAGGGACCCAATTGATGGGAAGCACTTGAGAAAGCAGCTGGTCTCCGTGTCGGGTTTCCAGGTCATTCTTCGCTACCCAGATTGCTCAGGTCCAGCCCTTTTTCTCTCGGCTAATGAGATTTCAGCCGGCAAAGCCCTCAAGCCTTATCAGATCTCCAGCACTTCGTAGCAAACCAACCCGTACTTGACGGTCCAAGATTATTATCAGGAAGAGAAACGTCCCATTTTGCAGTTGTTACCCCATGCCCCGATGTCTTGTGTGAGATGGCAAAAGAGACCAACTCGAATATACGTGTCCCAGGGTCATGTTACATGATCCAATTTGGATAAGTTGCCAGGAGGAGAGGATCAATCTTCTGAGCTTTCCGACAGTGCTGGAGCCCATCCCCAGGGAATTTCTGTCTAGCGGAGTGTGTGTGAGAAGTTCCTTGAAGATGTGCCTCAGAAACAGTCTGAAAGCTCAGGAGACTAAACTTCTGGTCCCAGTGACCGACTCAGATTGGATCCTGCAAGATCAACTTGAGACCAGAACTCACTCTTACCAAAGTATTTGGCTACTGCAGAAACAGTGGCCCAAAATTTTATACTCTTCTGCAGAAAATGGATATTAGAATAGAATAGAGTTGGAAGGGACCTTGGAGGTCTTCTAGTCCAGTGCCTTGCTCAAGCAGGAGAACCTATACCATCTCAGACAGGTGATTGTCTAGTCTCTTATTAAAAACCTCCAGTGATGGAGCACTAACGATTTCTGCAGGTAAGCTGTTCCACTGGTTGATTGTCCTCACTGTCAGGAAGTTTCTCCTTAATTCCAGGTTGCTTCTCTCTTTGATCAGCTTCCAACCATTGTTTCTCATCCTTCCCTCTAGTGCTCTGGTGAACAACCTGGCCCCCTCTGCCTTGTGGCAGCCCCTCAGATACTGGAACACTGCTATCATGTCTCCCCTATTTCTTCTTTTCTTTAGACTGGCCAAACCCAAGTCCCATAGCCATTCTTCATATGGTCTCCAGGCCTTTTGGTCTCCAGGCCTTTGATCATCTTGGTTGCTCTTCTCTGAATTTTTTCCAGACTCTCAACATCTTTTTTCTGATATGGTGACCAAAATTGGTTGCAGTATCCCAGGTGTGGTCTTACTTACTTAAAGTCTACTAGGGCTTTATAAAGCAGTACTAGTTCTTCCCTGATCTTGATTCTATGCCTCTGTTTATATAATCCAGGATTGTATTAGCTTTTTTGGTTGCTGCTGCACACGCCTGGCTCAATCTTATTCTTTTCTAATGTGGTTCACAAAGTAGTTTCTCCCAATGGGTCCAGCTTTGTATGGTCCGGTAGTTTATTCAGCAGTAGACCCTATTCTGGTCCATAGTACTGTTTTTTTTTTCAGCCATGTGTAGACCTTTCATTTCTCCATCTTGGAGCAATTTGTTCTATCATTATACTTTCTGTCTCTCCCTTGACTGGTGGCTGAACTACTGCTTAGTCCAGGGGTAGGCAACCTTGGCTCTTTTATGACTCGTGGACTTCAATTCCCAGAATTCTTGAGCCAGCTTGGCTCAGCTTGGAAACCTCTCCCTTTCCCCTCAGCATGGCTGGCTCAGGAATTCTGGGAGTTGAAGTCCACAAGTCATAAAAGAGCCAAGGTTGCCTACCCCTGGCTTAGTTCTTCCCTGGTGACTGAAATATTTCGTTGTTTGCATTTTCAAAACACAATGAATCACAAACTAGCCTAATGCTTGGTTTCACACAGCCTATTAAGTGATAGAAGCCTCTAACCCAGGGGTCCCCAACCCCCCGGTCTGTGGACCAGTACCTGGCCACAGCATGCCAGCAACCGGTCTGCACAAACAAGCAAAGCCCCATCCGCGGGATGCAGGCAGCACACAAAACCACGCACCCTCCGGTCCACGGAAAAACCTCTCTCCACAGAACCAGTCCCTGGTGTCCAAATGTTTGGGGGCCTCTGCTCTAACCAAAAGTAACACTAGTATATTTTCATTGAAAATGCAAACAACGAAATATTTCAGTCACCTGGGAAGACCTAAGCCAGGGGTAGGCAACCTTGGCTCTTTTATGACTCGTGGACTTCAACTCCCAGAATTCCTGAGCCAGCCATGCTGAGGGGAAAGGGAGAGGTTTCCAAGCTGAGCCATGCTGGCTCAGGAATTCTGGGAGTTGAAGTCCATGAGTGCAAATCTGATTGAACCTTGTGTGAAAATCTAGGCAATCTTGAGTTAATGAAGAACAAAATGGCTAGCTGCCAGATGTAAAGTGAATGTAAAAACTCATCTGCTGGAGATTTATTCATGTTACACCTAAGCCAGGTTGGAGCTAAAGCTTCTGGAAAGAGATCCAGAATTCATCCCAAGAGCAAAAATGATTTTTTTTAAAAAAAATGAGTATTTTTTTTAAAACAAAAACAAAAACCCAAAGGTGCTTTTTCAAAAGGTAACTTGAACTTTGTTTTTCTTGGAGACTTTTCGTTTCTCATCCAAAGAAGCTTCTTCAGTTCTGACTGAATGGTTGAGGAGGGAAGGATTTATATTCCTTGCAGTCATCTGGTCATTAGCCCTCTTTCTGAGGGTCCTTGAGGCCATTTGGAGGTTTATCTCAGAGGGAGTGCTAACAACCAGATGACTGCAAGGAATATAAATCTTTCCCTCCTCCACCATTCAATCAGAACTGAAGAAGCTTCTCAGATAAGAAGTGAAATGTCTTCCAGGAAAATAAAGAAAGCCCAGTTGCCTTTTGGAAAAAAACACTTTTGAGAGAACCATGTCCTGGATGACTGAGAATCTCCATAGACCTTTTTTTTTTAAAAATGTTGCCCAGGATCTTCTGATCACATGTGCTGTTTATTAGCAACATTAAGCCAGCCAAAGCAGGAAGCCCTTAAGCGCCCATGCTTGTTTGTTTTCCAAATCTGAAATTATATAATCGGAAAAGAGCCAAGGCGCATGACTTATGACTTAGCCTTCCCATGCCATGTAGCAGCTCCTTGAAGCAATCTTGAACTGAATAAAACATCTGGGAAGGAGTGCTAGTGAGGCTTGGATACAGAATCCACCCTTCCCATAGTCTTGTGACAGACTTAGAAAAGAGAAAAAAAAGTACAAATAAACACAAACGGACATAGGCATAGATGCCTTTTGCTTGCCGAAAGCAAAGTTCTTCTGCTATGAAAGCCATAAGAGATGGACTTCCGGACCGCTCCCCCTCGCCGCAGGGAGACGGAACCGCTTAGATGGTTCCGCCCCAGGCGACTGATGGACCCTGAGAGGTTCCTGATGGAGCTTGGGCCATATCCGGAGGATCTGGTCCACGACTCGGCGGAAAATCAGGCGGTGGCTTGGGAGACAACTGCCGCCGCAGCATTGGACCGAGTCGTGCCTTTGCGGCCTCTGACCCGACGTAGATCTCGA
>NW_015387670.1:132820-135463 GCF_001527695.2 Protobothrops mucrosquamatus
AGCCAGCTTAGCTGGCTCAGGAATTCTGGTAGTTGAAGTCCACGAGTCATAAAAGAGCCAAGGTTGACTACCCCTGATCTAAATAGTTGGATGGAAGATGACAGGTGTGAGATGTGTTGCACCTTAAAAGGGCTGACTTACGACCACAATTGAGCCCAAAATGTATATTGCTAAGCAAGACATTTGTTAAATGAGTTTTGTTCCATTTTATGAGCTTTCTTGCCACACCTGCTGTGTGGACAATCACTTAAATGTGAGCCAGCGGTGTGCTGCATCTGCCAAAGAAGCCAGTGCAGTCCTAGGCTGCATTTACAGAGGGATAGAATCAAGATCACGTGAAGTGTTAATATCACTTTACAATGCATTGGTAAGGCCACACTTGGAATACTCCTCCGGTTTTGGTCACCACAATGTAAAAAAGATGTTGAGATTCTAGAAAGAGTGCAGAGAAGAGCAACAAAGATGATCAGGGGACTGGAGGCTAAAACATAAGAAGAACAGGAATTAGGTATGTCTAGTTTAATGAAGAGAAGGGCTGGGGGTGACATGAAAGCACTCTTCCAAAGAAGAGGGAGTCAAGCTTCCTCCAAAGCACCTGAAGGCAGGACAAGAAGCTACGGATGGAAACTCATCAAAGAGAGAAGCAACCTAGAACTGAGAAGAAATTTCCTGACAGAACAATTAACCAGTGGAACAACCTGCCTCCAGAAGTTGTGAATGTTCCAACACTGGAAGTTTTTAAGAAGAGACTGGACAGCCATTTGTCCGAAATGGTATAGGGTTTCCTGCCTGAGCAGGGGGTTGGACTAGATGACCTCCAAGGTCCCTTCCAAGTCTGTTATTCTGTTATGACGGTTGAAGTATCCTGGGGTCATGTGGTCCCCTTTTGCAACCTTCACAAGCAAAGTCATTGAAGAAGCCAAACAACCGTGATACTAACTTATTAACCAAAGCGATTCACTGTCGCCAGAAAGATTGTAAAGTAGGGCAAAATTCACTTAACAACGGTCTGGCTCAATAAATTTTGGGCTCAATTGTGGTTGTAAGTCGAGGACTACCTGTACGTCTGCTAAAAATGTGTTTAAAAATCCAACTTGGCAAAAAAAAAAATCAGGGGGAGAATAAATAGAAGCAGTATTGTTGGTGGCAACTACCGTCGGCCAACCAACGAAGAAACGCCGGATTATGTTTTCCAGAAGCGAGCTGAAGATCTTTCATAATGACATGTAGCAATACTGATGGGGGGGGGGATTTTAATTACCCCAACATCTGTTGGAAGGCAAATTGTGCCAGGCAAAGCCTTTCCAGGAAATTCCTGATTCGTCTTGCTGACAGCTTTCTCCTTCTGAGTGCGGAGGAATGAAAAGGAGGCTCAACTAATCTTGACTTGATGCTAACCAAAAGAGATGACTTAGTCAAGAACGGGGAAATAACTGGAAAATTGGGAGGAAATGACCATGTAGCGCTGGAGATTCTGATTTTACACTGAACTGAAGGGGACTGTCGTAGAATGTGTTGCTTGCCCTTCTCCCCCACCCCCCTACCCCAAAAATGGGGAGAATGTTAATATGCTCAGAGCAATGATAAATAGGATTCTGTGGCAGGAGACGCTAATGGGAAAAGAAATTCAAGCTTTGTGGGAGTTTCTAAAAAAAAAAAGGGAGATCCTAGCACAATTGCACAGAATTGCAAGGGGGGGGGGGAACAGAAAAATAACCAATGTGTCTGAAAACAGGCAATGTAGTGTTTTGGATGTGTAGGGAAAAGGTGTTCAGGGACACTTGGAGTCTCAGAGCCATTTTGGCATAGTGGTTAAGGCACCAGACTAGAGAGCAGGAGATTGTGAGTTCTAGTCCCGTTTTACCCATGAAAGCCAGCTGGGTGACTGAGGGCCAATCACCAGGAGACTGTGAGTTCTAGTCCTGCCATGGACATAAATGAAGGCTGAGTGACTTTGGGCCAATCACCAGGAGACTGTGAGTTCTAGTCCCGTTTTACCCATGAAAGCCAGCTGAGTGCCTTTGGGCAAATCACCAGGAGACTGTGAGTTGTAGTCCCGCCTTAGACATGAAAGCCAGCTGGGTGACTTTGGGCAAATCACCAGGAGACTGTGAGTTCTACTCCCACCCTAGGCATGAAAGCCAGCTGGGTGACTTTGGGCCAATCACCAGGAGACTGTGAGTTCTACTCCCGCCCTAGGCATGAAAGCCAGCTGGGTGACTTTGGGCCAATCACCAGGAGACTGTGAGTTCTACTCCCGCCCTAGGCATGAAAGCCAGCTGGGTGACTTTGGGCCAATCACCAGGAGACTGTGAGTTCTACTCCCGCCTTAGGCATGAAAGCCAGCTGGGTGACTTTGGGCCAATCACCAGGAGACTGTGAGTTCACCGGGGAGCTGAGAGAGATGAAACGTCAGAAAAGACGCCTAGAGAGCAGTTGGAGGGCCAGCCGAACCGAATCCGACCGAACACAGGTAAGGATACATGTTAGATCCTACCTAGTGGCGATGAGGGTGGCTAGGACTAACTACTATTCCTCACTCATCGCGTCATCAGATAATCGCCCGGCCGCCCTCTTCAGGGTGACCCGCTCCCTCCTTCAACTGAGGGGGGGGGATCCCCTGGAGGGGAGGGCCGAGGATTT
>NW_015387670.1:136815-142295 GCF_001527695.2 Protobothrops mucrosquamatus
CTGGCCTAGGGAGGATTTTAAATCGGGTTCATTTTTTAGAAAATTTTAAACAAGCACAACTTAAAATATTTGGTCTTAATTGGTTTTATTGGGTGGGGACTGTAAATATGTTTCTGTTTTAAATATGTTGTGAGCCGCCCTGAGTCCCTGCTGGGAGAAGGGCGGGATATAAATCAAAAATAAAGTAAAGTAAAGTAAAGTAAAGTTCTAGTCCTGCCTTAGGCATGCAAGCCAGCTAGATGACACTCGCTACAGTCACTCTCTCTCAGCTCAACCCACTTCACAGGATTGTTGTTGTGGGGAAAATAGGATGACACCGGTGTGTTGGATATGTTCACCACCTTTAGTTACTTGTAAAAATAATAAAGGGGAGAGATACAAATAAATAAATAAAATCTGTCTATGGAATTGTCAAAGGGTTCCATCTTTGCCCAGAATGAGACAAGTGTCCTGCACAGCTAAAGCATAATCCTGGGAAAGATATATTTTGGGTTAAGAGTTTTGGACTGGTGCAAAAAAAATATATTCTATGTCTGCTCCAAAGCATGGTTTATTTTGGCTTTCCAACTCACCAAACAAAAAAGTGTACAGGTAGTCTGCAACTTACAACCACAACTGAGCTCAAAAGTTCTGTTGTTAAGTGAGACATGTGTTAAGTGAGTTTTGTCTCATTTTACGACCTTTCTTGCCTCAGTTGTTAAGTGAATCACTGCAGCCGATAAGTTAGTAAGCCGGTTGGTAAGTGAATCTGGCTTCCCCTTTGAGTTTGCGTGTCAGAAGGTCACAAAAGATGAATATGGGACACAGCAGCGGTCATAGATATGCATCAGTTGCCAAGCATCTGAATTGTGATCATGTGATCATGGGGATGTTGCCAAGGTCGTAATTTTCATAAGTCACTTTTTTCAGCGGTGTCGTAACTTTGAACAGTCATTAAATGAACTGTTGTAAGTCCAGGACTATCTGTAAGAAAGATCTGAAACCAAAGAATGTGACATAATAGGTAACGGAAGGACGGGTCACCAAGAGAAAGGGAGGCTGGAATTCTATGGATGAGGATACCAACATTGATGCTTGGAGTGAGCTGAAGTTAGTGAAGAATGGGATGAAGGCTTCCTTGAATAGGTTCAAAATAAAGGAAGAAGAGCTAGTATAGTCAGTTGCTCATTAGGGAAGCCTTAATGCTAACAATGGACAATGAGAAGGCAGAACTATCTGTTGAAGGAAAAGTCTTCATCGTGGTTCAATCCAAGCCGGGAATAAACAACATGGCGACTGCTTTAGAAAGAAGGTTGCAGTTTATTGAAGAGGAGAGCCAGACAGAAAGATGGCTCTGGCAGAAAAGAGAGTGAGCACATGTAGGGAGTGGGTTTTTATACCCTCTGGAGCTTTTGAGGATGTTTCCTGTTCCTGTTTGAGGCTTTGTATTTCCTGTGTCGTGTACTTTGACATGAATCTGAATGTGCCCCTTTGGCATCTGTGGGTTAATCCTATTATGTCCTGTCTTAGAGTTTGGGTGGGGTATGTAGATTTTAAGGGTCTTTCTCTTCCTAAGCTTCTAGCTGGAGGGCTCCAACCTTCCTGAATGGATTATTACATCTGCATTTCTACAGAGCTGGTTTCTGCTTGGAGGAGGGAGACTTGGGGCTATTAAGAAAACTGGGCATGCTTTTCTGCCTCTTTAGGATCCTTTGAGGAAATATATTTTTCTGCCCTTTTAATATTTCCTTCTCGGGGGGGGGGGCTGACTTCCCACATACCTCAATTCCTAATTTGGTTCAGTCTTCTCCAAAAGAGAGGACACGTTTCCCCAGATCATTGTGAAGAACTGGACAAAAGGGCACGACTGAAGTTATATAGCAGCCTGATTAGCAAATGCCTCTTGACTTTGAATGAATTTAAAACTTCTGGTCTTGATGAATTGCAGCCAAGGATTCTGGAAGAACTTGACGGTTTGGTTGAAATTCTGCCAATTATCTTTGTGAAATCCCGAAGAACAAAAGAAGTATCTAATGATGGAAGAAGAGCAATTGTAGACCCTGCCTTGAAAAGGGGTGTGCGTGTGTGTGTGTGTGTGGAAGATCCATGGAGCCCCAGGCAAATCAGTTTAGCATCAAATCTGTAAAGGTTCTGGGGCTGATAAATGATTTATGATCAGCTTCAATTTTCTGTAGGAACTTTGAAAAGAGTGAGAAATTGGCAAAGGGCGATGTAGATTTGTCAAGAACTAGTTTTGTTTTTTTTCATATTTTTAATGAGGTATGTTAAACAGACCAGGGAACGCTGTAGACATAACATAACTTGCTTTCAGCAAAGCATTTTGACAAAGTACTGCATGAGATTCTAATTAAGAAGCTACTTTGGTTTGGTCTGCATGGCGTGACAATTCAATCATTGCACTGCTGGCTTGGAACTCACCCTCAAAGAATGGACATCAGTGGTTCCTCATAAGACAGGAAGGATGTACCAAGTGGGGTGTCCCAGAGGTCAGTCCTGGGCCTTATATCCTTCAATCTTATTAGTTATGATGAAGTGGGTGCAATGCTAAGCAGATTTGCAGACGGCACAAACTAAGTGGGTTAAATGGATCCATAAAGGAAGGTTTTCAAACTTTTTTAGGCCGTAATGTCAAAGTTCCGATTGACGAACCCAACCAAGCAAGCACCTTTGAGACATTCTGATCTCTTATTGTAAAACTTTATTGAGTGCATCACTTTGGCACGAATGAAAGCAAAACCAGCTCTGGAAAGACCTCTCCCAAACCCATATAGTAAAAGTATTGAATTATCCCTCCCCCCTCTGGGTCAGGTCACGTTACCCAATTAAGTAGAAAAAATATTGTTATGAGAAAGCATCTCTAGGTCTGGCCAAACATCTGGCGTGACGTCCTTGAGTCTCACAGTGTGGCTTCTTAATCTTTGAAGTCTGCATTGAAAACCTCTCTCCTCCCCCGCAAGTTCATTGGCAAGCTGAGAAGTAATATTTGTCACACCAACCAAACTGTGCTTCGAAACTTAACACATGGAATATGACAAGATAAGATTCTTATTTGTTGCAACCTCCACATGTCTCCTAGGACAGGGGTCCCAAACCCCCGAGCTGTGGCCCACTACTGGGCTGCAGCCCGTTAAATACTGGGCCACACAAGCAGCGGGCGAGCACATGGTGGGCGTGAATGCTTGCGTGCAAAGCTCCATTTGTGCAAGCAACAGGCATGCGTGCCTGCGCGCCTACTGCACACACATGGAACCATCCCCTATCCCCTCCCCAGCCAGTCTGCAAAGCCAGAAAGGCTGGGGACCACTGTTCTAGGACACTCAGCATGAATCTCATCTTATAATTTTTTTTTCTATCAATGTTAAGCAACAGGGGGATTTTATGTTTAATATAGGTAGGCCTCGATTTATGATACTGAAAAAAGTGACTTAGGGCTGTTTTTCACACTTAGGACTATTGTGGAATCCCCATGGTCACGTGATCAAAATTCAGAAGCTTGGCAACTGGAATGTACTTATGACTGTTGCAGGGGATCATGTGCCGGGGATCATGTGATCCCCTTTTGCAACCTTCTAACAAGCAAAGTCAATGGGCAAGTCAGAGTCACTTAATAGCCCTGTTACTAAATTAACAAGTGAAGTGATTCACTTAACAAATGTGGCAAGGTAAGTCATAAAATGGGACAAAATTCATTAAAGAAATGTCTCAGTTTGCAACAGAATTTTTGGGCTCAATTGTGGTTGTAATTCGAGGACTACCCATATTTGTTTAGCATGTAATGTTAATTTTTATATCTTTATGTATAATGTGTTTATTATTAATTTTAATGTTCATATTTACGTTCTTAATACTTTAATTGTTTTACCTTGTTTTTACTTTGATGTATACTTTGCATAGAGTCACCTCTATGCAAGCTGGGCAGCATATAAATTTAATTAAAAAATAAGTATGTCCAATTTTTCTATTGCCAACCACATATATGCACAGCTTTTTACCTTAATGAAATTGCTATGGATGCCTTGATGCATTTGAGTAAACTCTGCTCTTAGCTCTTAGCTTTTAGTCCCTTGCAAAACAGAATTTTTAAAACCCTACCTTAAGGGATTGGGGGGAAAATAATAATAATAATGTTATCAGGTTAAGCGAAATGAGCTGAACAGAATGACTTTTAATTCCAACAAATGTAGCATTCCTTATTGCAGAAATAAAAAATATATGCTAAGATATAGAAAGGGTGGTCTCTGGCTTGGCAATAATATTTCTGAAAAAAGATTTGGGAAAACATAAGCAGCAGATGGCAACTGAGTTTAGGACTGAAGAGGCTGCAGAAATGTTAGGCTATAGCAAGAGAAATGTAGTAGAGAGTTGGGTAGCGTACAAATTTATTACATTATTATTATGGTTGGTTGCACAGTCAGCCAGATGTTTAGACTGCATTTGGCATTTTTGTCTGCCTATCTATGCTGATTAATGTACATTTAAAGTGACATAAAGTTCTATTGTGTTCTATTCTATTCCCTATTTTCTATTCTATTCTATTCTATTCTATTCTATTCTATTCTATTCTATTCTATTCTATTCTATTCTATTCTATATTTTCTATTCTGTTCTGTTCTGTCTGTTCTGTTCTGTTCCAGTGGTCCCCAATCTTTCCAATTTCCCGGATTGGCAGCAGTGGGGAGATCTTTGTTCAGCCATGCTGGTTTCTTGTTAGATTTCTTGATTTTCTTTTTCAGTGGTAATGTGTTAGATTGGGCTTTTATGATCATATTTTTCAGAGTTTCCCAAGCTTCCTGAGTTGTTTTCCCTTTTAGGATTTTCATCCAAGGAATCTTTCCCAAGTTCTTTCACAATTTGTTAAAATCAGCTCTTCTAAAATCTAAGACTCTGATATATTTATGTTCCATTGCTTGTGTTTGCATAGAATTCCAGTATGACATGGTTTTTTGCCACAATTGTTCTACTTTTATTTGTAAGCCTTGATATTTTATGGTTTATTGCATAGAGAGCTAGATGTTTAGACTGGATTTAGCATTTTTATCCACTTATCAAGTCCTTCTCAAGGACCTGGGATAAGCAGATGTTGATGTTTGAAGGTATTAAAAGTACCATCGCAGAATGTAAGCTGTTCCAAGTAAAGCTGCCTTTTGCAATTGACTGATGGTGACTTTTGTCAATGCCAATGGTGATCAAGCAGTACTTCAGTTGTTTTGGTCTTGCACCCAAGATGCTTATTACTATTGCTATTATCTTTCCTTTCTTTTGCCACAATTGTGCTACTTTTATTTGTAGTTTTTTTATATTTTATTATTATTTGATTTCCAAAATCACACAAAAGACAATTTCCCTTTATTCTGTGAGAGTCAGATTCTACTGCAAGATCATGTATCTAGTTCTAGGCACCAACCTAAGGATGAAATGCAGAAAAATTGAGATAGATAGATAGATAGATAGATAGATAGATAGATAGATAGATAGATAGA
>NW_015387670.1:143943-146848 GCF_001527695.2 Protobothrops mucrosquamatus
AAAAAAAACAATGGCTGGAATAAGAGATCTTATGTGATCTCGTCAGTCTAACCGTCAATTGGCTGTGGACGTTCATTGTCCAAAATTGGCCTTGCCTTCAGATTTGGAAGGGTGGGAGCTGGAGATTAAAAGAAGGCTGGGTACAACGGTTTGTTTATTAGCTTTCTATTCCACCTGTCCTCCAGGAACAAAAGCGGCAGAGGTGCAAGTCACTCCTCTTTTTCCCAACCTGTGAGATTGGTTGGGCTGAGAGAGAAAGAGAGAGAGAGAGGGAAGGAGGGAGGGAGGGATAGAGAGAGAGAGAGTCTGTGGGAGATGACCAGGCTGAGCCTGAGGGAAGGGGTCAAGCGCTTCATCAGTTTGGAATCTCTCTGTGCTCACCAGAGATCTAAGTCCCGCCCACCTTGAATTCCGTTGAGTCTTAACTACCGCCAATTTGCTTTGACCGTTAGTAGTTCAGATTCTTGTAGAGAATGTTAGCATGTAATAAACCTATATGAATCGCCTTGATTCCTGAATTCCTGCATTTGGGAGAGACTTGGGGCCCAATGAATTTCTCAGGCCGATGTGGGGAGACTAGAACCTGGGTCTCCTCACTCCTAGTCCACCACTTTCATCATAGTGGCACATGGATTAAAAGAAAGGATGATTAGCCCAATGTTAGACAGGGAGCTTCCATGGTGAAGGCTCTGAACCTCGTTCTTCCCATTCCTGGACACCTTAACCACTAATCCTCCTTCGTTCTCACATTCTACATGGGTTCACCACATCTACACCATCATGTTTACTTACTCATTTCTAGATCGAGTCAAAATCTCCAGGGTTAACTTGTAGGCTCATTTTCACAACAGGCGTAATCACATCTCCATCACCAAACTAATGGCTGCAATTCACACAACACACTAAGCTTAGTGTCACCCTTACATTTAGGTTCTCTGCCACTTAGTGTGTGACATCAATCAACACAGTTCAGTTAGTTGTATGAACCAAGTCAGTTTTTCTTCCTTCCATCCTTAAGATGTTCTGTATTATCCCTCTGGGAACTTCCACAGGCCTGAAGGCATAGCTGAAAATTAATGTAATGGCACAGAGTGTTTTGTTTTCTAGCATGCCCCAGCTTTTCAATTATTTTTTAATTAAGAATCCTTTAAAGATCAGGGAAGCAGGGATTGAGCACAGGCGATTTGAAGGCATCTGACTCATCATGCTTGGGGACACAATGAAAAGACGAATCTTTCACTTAGTTACAAGAACAGTTTCCTAAAATTTTGGGACCAGTGAGCAGATCTGGAATTTTGAATGTCCCAGAAGATTGCTCTGTTTACAAAATGGCATCACACAAATACTTTGAACAGTAAAAACAATATCAGCTTATCAGAGAGTAAATTGATGAGTGTGTTCCTAGACCAGTGGTTCTCAACCTGTGGGTCGGGACCCCATTTGGGGTCGATCGACCATTTCACGGGGGTCGCCAAGCAAGGCTGTCCGCCATTTTTTTTGTCCATTTTTTCCCCTTTTCCGGCGGGTGCCTTACCTCCCTTGGGCTGGGCCAGCTGGTGGTCGGCCTCCTCCATCTCTGCCGCTTGCCAGCTACGCCTCAGCCGGCGCAGGGGGCGGAACCACGCATGTGCGGCGCTCCCGGGCAGGGAAAGTCCTCGACTTACGACCGGTTGGGTAGTCCTCGACTTACGACCGGTTTAGTCCTCGACTTACGACCGGTTTAGTCCTCGACTTACGATCGGTTTAGTCCTCGACTTACGACCGGTTGGGGTCGCAGCATTAAAAAGGTTGAGAACCACTGTCCTAGACACTCCTCTGTGCACATCTGTGATGGAGGCACTCAAGTAAAGGTTGGCTCAAGTAAAGCCATCTGTCCTGGATGCTTTAATCTGGATTTCTGCCCTGCATAGGGGATAGGCCTGGTGGCCTTACTGGCCTTTTCCAATTGTGACTCTGTCATCTAAGACTCAGCTTTTCTACTTCGTAGGAAGAATAGGCAGTTTCTTGTGAAGTTATGCCATTTCACAGTTAAAAACCAGTCTATGGGGACAAAAATATGGCTAAAGATCAGAACAATGTAATTAGCAGCATTTGGTTGAGTGGTCAAGGTGGTAGCCTAGAAAACAGGAGACTGGAAGTTTCAGTCCCACGTTTGGCATGAAAATCAGCTGGGTGACTTCGAGCCCAATCACCAAGAGATTGTGAGTTCTAATCCCACCTTAGGCACAAAAGCTGGTTAGGTGACTTTGGGCCAATCACCAGGAGATTGTGAGTTCTAGTCCCAGCTTAGGCATGAAAGCTACTGGGTGACTTTGGGCCAATCACCAAGAGAGTGTGAGTTTTTAGTTCTGCGTTAGGCATAAATGCTGGCTGAGTGATCTTGGGCCAGTCATTGTCTCCCAGTCCAATCCACCTCACAGGGTTGTTATTGTGGGGAAAATAAGAGGGAGAAGTAGTATAACCCCTTTGAGTTATTTATAAAAATAACAAAGGCGGGATATAAATAAATAAATGTTCATCTATCTCAGGGGCTGCCACAAAGAAGAGGGAGTCAAGCTATTCTCCAAGGCACCTGAAGGCAGGACGAGAAGCAACGGATGGAAACTGATCAAGGAGAGAAGCAACCTAGAACTAAGGAGAAACTTCCTGACAGTCAGAACAATTAACCAGTGGAACAACCTGCCTCCAGAAGCGGTGAATGCTCCAACACTGGAAGTTTTTAAGAAGATACTGGACAGCCATTTGTCCGAAATGGTGTAGGGTTCCTGCCTGAGCAGGGGGTTGGACTCGATGACCTCCAAGGTCCCTTCCAACTTTATTATTATTATTATTATTATTATTATTATTATTATTATTATTATTATTATTATTATTATTATTATTATTATTATTATTATTATTATTA
>NW_015387670.1:146875-154500 GCF_001527695.2 Protobothrops mucrosquamatus
TTATTATTATTATTATTATTATTATTATTATTATTATTATTATTATTATTATTATTATTATTATTATTATTATTATTATTATTATTATTAATATGGCAATAGGCGAGACTCAACATCATATTTCCATATATGATTAGAAATGCACACTTTTTCTAAGCTAGAAGAGGCTGATATTCTTGACTAGCCATCATCCCACAAATGAATTGATTTCCTGTGTAATCTTGGATCTCCAACACAGCCTTAAATACACTTTCCCACAGTGACTTGCCATGTTTTGATCAATGATCTCTCAAACGTTTCTGAACCACAACGTAATGGATTTTAAAATACAGTGGTGTAAATGCATCTCATCTATATATCTTGAAAAGTAATATAGTTTTCCTCTTCAGACTTCAAACTTCAAAAGCAAATTCCCCAGAGAGCCAGTTTTTATAAACCATTCTTACCCTGCCACCCACTCAATGTCCAGAAGAGAAATGTGTGTTTTCTGACTATATTTCGAATGTGGTTTGAAGCTAATTGGATAAGAAGACTTACTTGAGATGCTAAACTCAAGTAAGGAAATACTTCATTTTTTGAATGTTTACGTGGTATTGGGTGGCTGTAGCTCCCAACCCAACTTTGACCTGGCAATCATGGCTAGGTTCTTATTTTTTTAATATATTTTTTAATTTTCATTATAAGATATAATGTTTGTAAATAATAAACATTAGAAATGTAGGGAGAATTCAGAGAGAAAAAAGATAATAACTTTCATCTTTCTTCACAAATACAGGTAGTCCTTGACTTATAACAATTTGTTTAGTGACCATTTGAAGTTTACAATGACATTGGAAAAAGTGACTTAGGACCATTTTTCACACTTACAACCATTGCAGCATCCCCATGGTCATTTGATCAAAATTAGGATGCTTGGCAACGGCTTCATATTTATGATGGTTGCCATGTCCCTGGGTCACATGATCCCCTTTTGCGACCTTATGACAAGCAAAGTCAATGGGGAAGCCAGATTCTCTTTACAACTGTGTTCAGTGGTGGGATTCAGCTCGTTCACACCAGTTCGGTGGAACCAGTAGCTAAATTTTGCTGCATTCAGAGAACCGGCTGGCTTCCAGAAGTCCAGCCTAGGCCTCGGAGGCCTGGAGGAGGCCTCCCAGGCCTAGAACGGCCCGCCGAAAGTGTGTGAATGCCACTTCCGGAAGTCCGTTCTAAGCCTCAGAGGCCTGGAGGAGGCTTCCCAGGCCTAGAACGGCCCACAGGAAGTGCATGGATGCCACTTCCGGAAGTCCATTCTAGGCCTCGGAGGCCCAGGCCTGCATCGAATAAGAGAACTGGTTGTTCAGGTATTTGAATTCCACCACTGACTGTGTTCCTAACTTAACAGCTGCAGTGATTCACTTAACAATTGTGACAAGAGAGGTAGTAAAATGGGCAAGACTCATTTAACAACTGTCTTGCTAAGCAACAGAACTTTTGGGCTCAGTTGGAAGTCAAGGACTACCTGTACAGGAAAAAAAGAAAGAAAAAAAATGCAAAGAGAGCAAAAATAAAATAACTTCCAACTTTCTCCAATGCGCTGGATTACCCAAATATTTTGACCTCACAACCTTTTGCTCTGCGTTTCATGAGATTTCAAACCATCGCTGTCATCGTTCCAATCATCAAAACCTAAAATCAAAATTTCATTTTTTTTTCCAGTTTCAAGCAAAAATTCCAGAAGTGATTTCCAAAGAGAAGCAAAGCTAGATAAGTTCTTTTCTTTCATTAAATCTGTCAATTTTATGCCCCCCTCCGCTCAGCCCATCATCTTTACCTTTGGAATCGTGGTTAGATTCTTCAAGAGCAAATGATGTCATTTAATTAGTTTATACTATATCGAGAAAGAAGAAGAAAAGCTAATACAAATAAAACTCTGGATGACAAAAAAACAAGCAAACAACACAAAAAAAACCTCACAGATTTCTGAGCCTTTGAGAATTCTTTAAGATCTCTGGGGTTTTTGTGGAATCCACATATGGCCTTCTCCACATGGCCTGCTTTCAAGAGAGGCTGGGATATCAAAGAACCAGCATCTGCTTCAAAAAAAATGACATTCCGTAAACAACTCATTACAAGCTTTATATGTTAGCTCTCTGCTGACGTTGTCCTTGACAGCTTGGCGGTTAGGGTAATGGTTTCCATGCTTTCTGAAGCTAATGTTAACAACTTGTAAACCTTGGGTGTCTTCCTGTGCTGAATGCCTGTGACATTTTATAGAATTGTCACCAAATTCCTTGCTAGAAAATTGATGTCAAAATTGGACCCTACTTGGTTCGTTTAGGGTCCTATTTTATGCAAGGCCAGGAAAAGTCTGTCACATCTCTTCATACTTCTCAGCCTCAAGAGACACCGTCTTAATTCTTCCCAACTCGATCATGTAAAGAGATCAGTTGTGACTTTCTGAAAATCGAACATAGGGAGTGCTCAATTTACAACAGTTCTTTTAGTGACCATTCAAAGTTACAACGTCACTGGAAAAAGTGACTTATGACTGTTTTCCTACACTTACGGCCATTGCAGCATCCCCACGGTCATGTGATTAAAATTCAGCCGCTTGGCAATTGGCTCATCTTTATGACGGTTGCAGTGTCCTGGGGTCATTTGATCCCCTTTTGCAACCTTCGGATAAGGGAAATCAATGGGGAAGCCAGATTCACTTAACAACCACATGATTAACTTATTGTAGTTGGGCTATGGTAATACTTCCACTTATAGAAGTCCAAATAGTCCTCATTTAGTGACCACAGTTGGGACTGGCAACGCCATTTCAAAGCACGGCTGTCGCTACGTGGAAGATCACAGGATGGCAAAAGCTTGCAGCTTCCTTTCCCTTTCGCTCGTTAAGCCTAGCATCATGACAGCAATTTTGCAATTTTACTTCCATGTTTTTCCTTGAGTTAGTTAATTATTACATTTGTATAACCGGCCATCTCACATAGTGACTCTGCTTGTTGCCAGCTGTTGTGAAGCCCCTGTATGGAAATCATGTAACTGTAGGATGCTGTGATGGTCATAAATGGAGGATTGGTCACAAAGCTATTGTTTTTACACTATTGTCCCAAAGGTGCTTTTTCAGGAGGCAACTGGACTTTCTTGTTTTACTTTGAAGATGTTTCGCTTCTTATCCAAAAAGCTTCTTCAGCTCTGACTGGATGGTGGGGAATGGAAGGATTTATACTCCTTGCAGACCGCTGGTCATTTGCATTCTTTTAGAGAGTCGTTGAGGCCACTTGGAGGTTTATCTGTGTCTACAGGGTCACCTGAGTAGTGCAAATGGGTGTGGAGCCTTAAGTTAAGCCGAAAGCACAGCTCCACACCCATTTGCACTACATAGCTGGCCCTGAGGACACAGATAAAAATCCAAGTAGCCTCAATGACTCGCTAAAAGAATGCAAATGACCAGCTGTCTGCAAGGAGTATAAATCCTTCCATTCCCCACCATCCAGTCACAGCTGAAGAAGCTTCTTGGATGAGAAGCGAAACATCTTCAAAAAAAAGAAAAAGCATCTTTGAGACAACCCTGACCTGGATAACTGAGAATCTCCATTGACATTTTTACATTATTGTAACTTTGAATAGTAGCTAAACAAGGCAGCCGGTAAGCGAGGGCTACTTGCATTTTCTAACACTCATACAATTTAACATGTCATTGTTATGCATCAGATTTGCCTTTGGAGGGCTCTGGTGTCTTGTAATGTAATAATTGACAGCCTGGACTGGTTTACAAAGAGGATGTTTTGACAGGACGCTGATTTATTATTTTCAAGCAAATAAAATGCCCTAAAGTCTACTTGGTATGCTTGATCTCATTAATATTTGCTGTTCTCTTGTTCAACTTGGTTTAAAACTCTCTCTTTTGGTTTGTTTGTTTGTTTGTTTGTTTGTTTTTACCAGCAGTAGTATCCTAAGTCACAAGCCCAACTCAGAGCGAGGGCAGTCTGACTTTTATCACACCCGGCCCACCTCTGAAAAAATCCACACGAAACAAACGCTTTCATGAAAAGTGTTCCTAATTTCAGCTCAGTCCTAAGAAAGAAATTTGAAAGCCCAGACTATTAAGCACAGAAACAGAAGCTAGCAAAGAGAGTGGAACAAAGAAGGAAATGTGGGCTTAATGAGATGCAGCAAAAACAGGAATAAATGAGCAGCAGATTTGCGGAATTACAAAGAGGATAAACTTAAGTAGGAGGCAAACAGAAAAGCAGAGAATTGCAGTAATTAAGCCAAGAAAGAATAACAGGTTACAAAGAGGAGGAGGAGGAGGGATGGGGGAAAGAACAGTGCTGTCCATTAGAGAAAAGAAAAGAAAAAGAGTCAAATATATTGTTTTTCTCAGGGTCTTCCTTTCGTGGAACCATCTGCCATTCTGTTACCCACCTGTCTTGCTCTCCATCCACCGTTTTAACTCAGGACCTGGCAGCAAGTTCCTGGGTTGACCTCTGACTTCAATTTTCTTTTAAAAAAAAATTAAATGTGGGGTCCTTGGTGCTCTCTGAGCTTGGTGGCTTCCTTGCAGACATTTCATTCCCAAACTAGATAATGTCTATTTCTGGGGTAGGCAACCTTGGCTCTTTTATGACTCGTGGACTTCAACTCCCAGAATTCCTGAGCCAGCCATGCTGAGGGGAAAGGGAGAGGTTTCCAAGCTGAGTCATGCTGGCTCAGGAATTCTGGGAGTTGAAATCCACCAGTCATACAAGAGCCATGGTTGCCCACCCCTGACCTAGAGGAACATATGAAAGCATAATTAATGTTAATTAATGTAGACTTTATTAGTTTAGAGTAGGGGTAGGCAACCTTGGCTCTTTTATGACTCGTGGACTTCAACTCCCAGAATTCCTGAGCCAGCCATGCTGAGGGGAAAGGGAGAGGTTTCCAAGCTGACTGGCTCAGGAATTCTGGGAGTTGAAGTCCACGCGTCATAAAAGAGCCAAGGTTGCCTACCCCTGGTCTAGTTCAAAGCTTCACTCCCTGCCCCCCCCCCAAAAAAAGACACATAAACTGGAGGAATTAATAGTATTGTGTATGAGGGAGTTACAAGTCGTGGCACGGAAGAACTCTCCACCATCCCCACCACCGAGCTTGGCTACTACTAGTAGTACCTCACTGATCCCCTAGGTTCCCCTGATTGCACCCCCCCCAGGGTTTTATTTTATTTATTTGTTTTTTATTTGCATCCTCCTTTTATTATTTTTTGCAAATTTAGCTCAAGGCTGCAAACATATCCAATACACCTTCCTCCTGTTATTTTCTTCACAACAACAAGACTGTGACGTGAGTTGGGCTGAGAGAGAACGATTGGCCCAAAGTCACCCAGCTGACGTTCATGGCTAAGGTGGGACTAGAACTCACCGTCTCCCGCTTTCTAGCCTGGTGTGCCATAATCACTAAGGCCAAACTGGCTCTCTTTGAGGAACTTCCGAAGATCAACAGGATTGGAGCCAGTCTCTCTTTTTTTTGGGGGGGGGGGAGATGTTCCATAAAGCAGGTGCCATAGCAGAGAAGACCTGCCTCCTAGGATCTGCCCAATGTAGCTCCCTAGCCAGTGGTGGGATTCAAATAGTTGAACAACCGGTTCTCTGTGTGGATGCCACTTCCGGAAGTCCGTTCTGGGCCTGGGCAACAAAAAATTAGCTACAGGTTCTGCCAAAGTGGTGCGAACCAGCTGAATCCCACCACTGAACACGGTTGTTAAATGAATCTGGCTTCCCCATTGACTTTGCTTGTCAGAAGGTCACAAAAGGTGATCACATGATCCTGGGACACTGCAACCGTCATAAATATGAGCCAGTTACCAAGCGTCTGAATTTTGATCACGTGACCACGAAGATATTGCAATGATCATAAATGTGAGAAATCATCGTAAGTCACTTTTTCCAGTGCTGTTGTAACTTTGAACAGTCACTAAATGAATTGTTGTAAGCCGAGGACTACCTGTACTTTGAATTTACTTTGGCAGGCTCAGGAATTACTGTCTTGCAAACTAATACTTAATATAGTTGCTCCAGTGGTGGGATTCAAATATGTGAACAACCAGTTCTCTGTGTGGATGCCGCTTCTGGAAGTCCAATCTGGGCCTGGGCAACAAAAAATTAGCCACCGGTTCTGCCGAAGTGGTGCGAACCGGCTGAATCCCACCACTGTCCCTAGCCAATGGCAACTGTGGCCTGCCTCTCCTGCTGAAGCTTACCGTATTTTCCGGCGTATAAGACGACTGGGCATATAAGACGACCCTCAACTTTTCCAGTTAAAATATAGAGTTTGAGCGAGAGAGAGGGGGGGGGAGAGAAAACTTGATGAGTAATATGCCAAACCACATGTGTAAAGGAATAAAATAGAATACCCGTATTTTCCGGCGTATAAGACGACTGGGCGTATAAGACGACCCCCGACTTTTGAGAAGATTTTCAGGGTTTAGAAAGTCGTCTTATACGCCGGAAAATACGGTAATTGCTCTATGTGTCCATATACAGGTAAGTCCTTGATTTACGACTACAGCTGAGCTCCATATTTCTGTTGCTAAATGAGACAGTTGTTAAGTGAGTTTTGCCTCCTTTTACAACCTTTCTTGCCGCAGTTGTTAAGTGAAGCATTGCAGTTGTTAAATCAGTTAACACAGTTGTTAAGTGAACCTGGCTTTCCCCATTGACTTTGCTTGTCAGAAGGTCACCAAAGGGGATCACATGACCCCGGGACACTGCGACCGTCATAAATATGAGTCAGTTGCCAATTCTGATCACATGACCAAAGGGGATGCTGCAACGGTCGTTAAGCGTGAAAAGCGGTCATATGTCACTTTTCCCGGTGCTGTTGAAACTTTGAACAGTCACTAAATGGATGGTTGTTAAGTCGAGAACTACCTGAAAGGAGTATATTATGAATGACAGCTACCCATTTACAGTAAAGTGTAGAAGTGAGGGTAATAGTAGTAGTAGTAATAGTAGTAGTAGTAGTAATAATAATAATAATAATAATAATAATAATAATAATAATAATAATAATAATAATAATAATAATGTTGAAAGGGACCTTGGAGGTCATCTAGTCCAACCCCCTGCTCAGGCAGGAAACCCTACACCATTTCGAACAAATGGCTGTCCAGTCTCTTCTTAAAAACTTCCAGTGTTGGAGCATTCACCACTTCTGGAGGCAGGTTGTTCCACTGGTTAATTGTTCTAACTGTCAGGAAGTTTCTCCTTAGTTCTAGGCTGCTTCTCTCCTTGATTAGTTTCCATCCGTTGCTTCTTGTCCTGCCTTCAGGCACTTTGGAGAGTAGCTTGACTCCCTTTTCTTTGGGGCAGCCCCTGAGATAGTGGAACACTGCTATCATGTCCCCCCTCATCCTTCTCTTCATTAAACTAGACATACCCAATTCCAGCAACCATTCCTGTAACGCTCTCTACATGGGGCTTCCCTTGAGGAGCACCCGGAGGCTCCAACTGGTCCAGAATGCGGCCGCGCGGGCGGTGTTGGGAGGGACTCGTCGCTCCCATGTAACACCGTTGCTGCGCGAGCTGCACTGGTTGCCGGTGGCCTTCCGGGTGCGCTTCAAGGTGTTGGTCATCATCTTCAAAGCGCTCCATGGC
>NW_015387670.1:159597-195129 GCF_001527695.2 Protobothrops mucrosquamatus
AGAAGGGAGGAGGAGGAGGGAGGAAGGAGGAGAAGGAGGAGGACGAGGAGAAGGAGAAGGAGGGGAGGAGGAAGAGGAAGAGGAGGAGAAGGAGGAGGAAGGAGGAGAAGGAGAAGAAGGAAGGATGAGAAGGAGAAGGAGAAGAAAGGAGAAGAAGGGAGGAGGAGGAGGAGGTGGAGGAGGAAATAATATTTTTCAGATTTGTGATATGAAAATTTACCCTCTGGCTAGAGCTTCCAGAATTCCCTGCAAAGAAAGCCCTTTCCCGCTTGCCCTGTTGCACTTGCCTCTCTGGGAGCTGCTGGAGGGAGAGGGATTCCTGATGCTGCCACATCCCTTTCCTTCCTGCCTTCTTCCCCCCCCAGCAACAAGTCCCTTCCTGTTGCCCCTTGGCCCTGATCCCCTGAGTCTCCCCTTCTCCTGCTCTTTACCACCTGACGCTGCTCTGAATGGATTTCCTCTCTGCCCTTGAAGAGCGGGATCTGCTTTCCCGTGAGCCCATCCTGCCTAAAATCAAATGAATGCCTCCCTCGGGCACTCAGGCACACAATGGCTGCATTCACATAACCTGCTTGCTGGATTTTAACCCATTTCCTGGGTTTGCTTTGAAAAGGGCTACCAGACCTTTGCTGCAATAATTTAATCAGCCACTAGCTGGCACCAAAGACTTGAGATTTTTCTTTTTTGTATTTCTTTGCTGCCATCTAGTGGTCCTCTGCATAATTGCAATCCAGATCCGTTAGGCCTAAATCTGGCGGGAAAGGTTGCAGCACTTTTGGCAGACGACATTCAAGATTTAGGGGTGCTAAGAGACTTGGAGACTCCGACTGGGCCTATCCGCCATGGAGCAACTTCCTCGCAGCCTGACAGAGTCTTCCCAGCTACTTGGGAATTGCTGCTTCCACGATTCCCACTCAGTACATCCAGCATGTTGGCTGAGAATTCTGCTTAGACATTGGGAGTGACGCCATTCAAGGAGGATGCTGCATATTTCATAGAAGATTCCTCCGATAAGGAGCTCTCTTCCACAGATTCCCATCATTTGGACATTTAAATGATCAGTGGGAAGCGGCAATGCGCGAAGTTGAAACTCTGCCTTCAGCAGTTTGATAAAAAGAGCCTCCTCTTTAATTGTGCCAAATTAAAGCAATCGAGGTGCCATCTGATTGTCTCTTCTCACACCTGCTGTAGACAGTTTGGGGGCAAATGCTTAGCATCCCTCACAGGAAAGGCAAAAAAATAATAAAACCCTCAGCGCTAAGAAATCCTGCAACTCTTCCCAGCGAGAGGAACTCTGTTTGAAAGGATGCCTTTTCATGATTCGCCCGGTAAAAAAAAAATCCATCAGGAAATTTCACCTGGAGCGCACTGGAGCAAACACCCAGCTACCCGAGTCACCCAAGGTTGTCTGGATCGTTGCAATCAAGGGTTTAGAAATCAAGCTAGCAGAGGGTGACCCAGATAGCTGAGCAGGTATTCCCTTCCCTGACTCTCTCCCTCCCTCTCTCCCCGCCCAATGTCTGCTGCAGCTTTTGGAAGCCAAGGCTGCTATGTGAGATTGTGTGTATGTGTGTGTGTGTGTGTGTGTGTGCCTGTTCTTAGACTTCAAAAGGCATCTGGCTTTATTACGAGGGAAATATGAGAATTGTGCACAGAGCTCTGGATGGAAGAGAAATAGTGCTGGGGAAAGGGTCTGGAGTTCAGGAGTGGGAGGCAAAAAAAAACCAAAAACCAAAAACCCTGCAGTCTGATGAGCAGATCAGCTTGAAAGAGGGGTACAGAATTCTAAATTAACGGGCAAAATAGGATAACGGAGTAACACAGTTGGAAGGGACCTTGGAGGTCTTCTAGTCCAACCCCTTGCTCAAGCAGGAGACCATATACCATTCCAGACAAGTGGCTGTCCAGTCTCTTCTTAAAAACCTCCATTGATGGAGCACCCACAGCTTCTGGAGGCAGG
Organism: Protobothrops mucrosquamatus; assembly: GCF_001527695.2. Classification (NCBI taxonomy): domain Eukaryota; kingdom Metazoa; phylum Chordata; class Lepidosauria; order Squamata; family Viperidae; genus Protobothrops; species Protobothrops mucrosquamatus. The sequence goes on from NW_015387670.1 coordinate 161,558, forward strand.
TTGTTGTTCTCACTGTAAAAATGAAATAAAAAATTGGATGGTATATGGCAGGGGTCTTCAAACTTGGCCCTTTTAGACACTTGTGGACTTCAACTCCCAGAATTCCTCAGCCAGGCAGGCTGGCTTAGGAATTCTGGGAGTTGAAGTCCACAAGTCATAAAAGGGCCAAGTTTGAAGACCCCTGGTATATGGCTTCCTTTGGTCTGCATACACACACAGACACACACACACACACACACACACACACACACACACACACACACACAGAGAGAGAGAGAGAGAGAGAGAGAGAGAGAGAGAGAGAGAGAGAGAGAGCAATTCCAAACCAGAATTCTTGTGTTAGATGACCAAATTGCAGACAATATTTGTAGCTGAGGGTTGAACTGTGGGGTCCTTGGTTCTCTCTGAGCTTGGTGGCTTTCTTGCAGACATTTCATGACCCAGCTGGGTAATATCATCAGGGATGTTACTGATGATGATAATGTTAACTAGTTGGTGCCTGGTTGTCACTTTTATAGCCCTACGTGGCCTGGAGCCAAGGTATCTGAAGGACCAACTTTTCCCAGTTACATCTACCTGATCCACCAGAGTGGGGAGGCAGAGGATGTTCCGGTCCCCTCTCCTAATGAGGTCCATCTCGTGGGGCCAAGAAGAAGGGCCTTCTCCGTGGTAGCTCCCTCTGTATGGAACATCATCCCTGTGGAAATAGGATTGCCCCCTCCCCCATTTGACAGCGTGTTGAAAGGCTCTAAAGACAGTTCTGTCAACAGGCCTGTTTCCTCAGGGTGATATGGTGCCCATCAAGTGGCTGGTTTGTTATCGCCTGGGGGGAGGTGGGGTATTGGGATTTGTATTGGGTTTTTGTTTTTGTAAGCTGCCCAAAGTCACCCTAAATTGGGTGGCCGTATAAATTTTCTTGATAAACAAATAAAAATCGATCAATCAGATGTCTAGACCAGGGGTAGGCCACCTTGGCTCTTTTATGACTCGTGGACTTCAACTCCCAGAATTCCTGAGCCAGCCATGCTGAGGGGAAAGGGAGAGGTTTCCAAGCTGAGCCATGCTGGCTCAGGAATTCTGGGAGTTGAAGTCCAAGAGTCATAAAAGAGCCAAGGTGGCCTACCCCTGGTCTAGACTTTAGGAAAGGACAAACGTTCTGACACGTTGAGAAAGGCTTGGAAGGAGCCTGGTTTCATGCAAACGTCCAAAACAGGAGGTACTTGGATTGAATCACCATCCCTGAAATCATGACTTTTTTGAACACCCTCTGAGGACACGGCTAGCAAAGCCTTTGCGTGGCCTGAGGTCCTTCAGCATTGGCTGCCTCTTCTAAATTTCTCTGTTTGCTGGCATCACATTAACAAGGATGGTGACACCAACCCTCGGCTCCACCTTTGAAGGACTCTATTCTCAAGGCATGAAAAACAAACCAGAGTCAGGAGACTCTCCAGGAGGATGTTACAAGGCAGGATGGAGCTGATNATAGGCAGATGTGGATGTTTGATGGTATTACAGATATCGTCGCAGGATGGAAGCAGTTCCTAGTAAGGCCGCCTTTTGCAATTGACTAATGGCGAATTTGTCAATGCCAATGGTGTTCAAGTGGTGCTCCAGTTGTTTTGGGATTGCACCCAAGGCGCCTATTACTATTGGTACTACCTTTGCTTGCTTTTGCCACAGTTTTTCTATTTCTATTTGTAGGTCTCTGTATTTTGTTATCTTCTCCAGTTCTTTCTGGTCTATTCTGCTGTCTCCAGGCACTGCCATGTCCACTATCCAGACTTTTTTGTCTTTCTTATCAACAATTGTTAAGTCTGAGATGTTATGTTGCAGGTGCTTGTCTGTTTGAATTCTGAAGTCCCAGAGCAGTTTAACTTTATCATTTTCTATGACTTTCTCTATTTTATGATCCCACCAGTTCTTGCTTACAGGCAAATGATATTTCTTGTAGATTTTATTATTATTATTATTATTATTATTATTATTATTATTATTATTATTATTATTATTATTATCATCATCATCATCATCATCATCATCATTATTATTATTATTATTATTATTATTAGGCAACCTCACACTTTCTGACATACTTCCAACATTTCAGGTAGCTGCCTAGCTCCAAATGGCTGCTTTGAGCTTCATTCTGCAGTGTCTTCTGCTTTGGAGAAAACAAGTTAATACTAATACTAATACTAATACTAATACTAATACTAATACTAATACTAATACTAATACTAATACTAATAATAATAATAATAATAATAATAATAATAATAATAATAATAATAAAGTTGGTAGGGACCTTGAAGGTCATCTAGTCCAACCCCCTGCTCAGGCAGGAAACCCTATACCATTTCAGACAAATGGCTGTCCAGTCTCTTCTTAAAAACTTCCAGTTACTATAGTGTTACTATAGTGTTTTCTGGAGCCCTGAAGCTGAGGAGCAAATAGCCATCAGCAGGCGACCAACAGAAGTAGAAAAGACAACTCAGCTACTAGCATCTCCAAGGTGCTTCAAATTCTCACTAGATGATCAACAGAGGGAACCAAAGTTCTTGAACCCGTCAGGTTTATGAACATATTTTTCACTTCCTTTGCTTGCTCGTATTAATTTAAACTAAGGTTGAGGATCCTCATAGGCCACCAGACGCTGATTAACTATGACTTCCAGCATTCTTCACCACGGACCGTGGTGGGCATGGCCATTGGGAGTTACAGATCAGCCCTCTCTATGGGAATCTGTGCCTCCCACCTTTGTTTTAATTGACAAAATTGGGGCGGCAACAGTGTTCTCATCAGCATGTTCGGGAGGCCTCCCAGGTACTTCCTAACTTAATTAAAAGACTCTCTAAATGAATTAAATTAAGTTGGACGGATGCCAAAGGAAGTGGCTATGGGCCACACCTTGAGTATCTGTATTGTTTTGCTGGTAGAAGAAGTTTTGCTCTTTGTTCTACGTCAGTACTGAGACAGCAAAAGCTTCTAGAGATACAACTCTAATACCGAGCTACAGTCATCCCTTCCATTCTTTGCATGTGTGAATGGACTATTTCCTTTATTATTTCTTTTGGAGGGAGGGAGAGGGAGAGAGGAAGAGAGAGAGACAGAGAGACAGAGAGAGACAGAGAGGAAGGAGGTGAGAGAGAAAGAGAGAGAGAGAGAGAGAGAGAGAGAGAGAGAGAGAGAGAGAGAGAGAGAGAGAGAGATCTGGGGTCTTCCACATATTACTGAACTACACCTCCCAGCATGCTTTGCCAAGGACATATTTCCACAGGCTTGCAAGACACCTAAGATCTGAATTAGGCAGAAGGGCATCTGATTGGTGTTCAACCTTTTTCCTGACTGAACGGTTGTTCTATGTCAAATGGCCTTAGGGGAAAAACACATTATTTCTGTCCCCATCAGATGCTCGGGGCCTCCTTGTTTATCTTCTGATACAATTGCTGAGTTTGCTTGCAAGAAGAAACTAAGCCACAGGTTTAGGAGGTAAATAGAAGCCTGAGATATATCTAAGTAGGAGATGAAACTAGGTAGTTTGTCAATCAGAATCTCTGGGAAGCAGCCCCCATCGCAGCATACTCTTCTAAAGGATGTAGGAAGAAGGGATAATTCCACATACCCAGCTTAAAAGGAAAATACCACACTCTCTTGAGGATGCAGATTGAATTTCCCTATGCAATTTCTTCAAATCCCTTCTCTAATATCCAGCTGCAGTGCTGTGTTGCCAGCAGAAGAAAACTCCACCAAATAACTTGTTGGGGACTTTAGCCATCTTTAATAATAATAATAATATTAATAATAAAAACATCCTGAAATGATACCTCCAATACCATCCAACATCTGCTTACAGAATGGGACAACTCGCCGTGGCCCACTCACTGCGGGACAATTCAACAATTCGCTTTAATTATTTAAGATAATTTAAAAAATGTTTTAATTTTCCATTCACATTTCATTTTGTCCCTCCGGTGGCATCCTTTCTTTAATTATTCTATTCCACTGTTTCTCCGACATTAGTTTAACTCTTGTCCCGTGTCGAGTTAGCCATGGCGAGTTATCCTAGACTAGGGGTCTTCAAACTTGGCCCTTTTATGACTTGTGGACTTCAATTCCCAGAATTCCTCAGCCAGGCACGCGTGCCTGGCTGAGGAATTCTGGGAGTTGAAGTCCACAAGTCATAAAAGGGCCAAGTTTGAAGACCTCTGTCCTAGACCCTCTGTTTATCCCAGGTCCTTGGGAAGGACTTGATAGGCAGACAAAAATGCCGAATCCGGTCTGAATATTTGGCTGGCTATGCCACAAATACAATAATAATAAACAATAAAGCGAAAGATAAATAAAGAGAGATCCCACCTAGAACTAGGGAGAAATCTCCTGCCAGAAAGAACAAATAATCAGAAGATTGACTTGCCTCCAGAAATTGTGGGTGCTCCATCATTGGAGGCTTTTAAGAGGAGATGGGATAGTATGGTCTCACTTCACCTTCACGTCAAAGATTCAATATTTTTGTGCAATGCCTCCCAAAGCTGCCCCTAGTGGTGCAATATTGAACTGCAGGGTGTAGCCATTGGACCAACTGTCCACCCAACTTCTCATTTCATCCTTGATAAGAGTAGGACTTTGTTGTTAGTTGCGAAGTCAAGTCCGACCCATGGCGGCCCCATGGACAACGTTCCTCCAGGCCTTCCTGTCCTCTACCATCTTCTGGAGTCCATTTAAGCTCACGCCTACTGCTTCAGTGACTCCATCCAGCCATTGAATTCTCTGTCATTGTCCCCTTCTTCTCTTGCCCTCCATCTTTCCCAGCATTAGGCTCTTCTCCAGTGAGTCCTTCCTTCTCATTAGGTGGCCAAAGCACTTGAGTTTCAACTTCAGGATCTGGCCTTCTAAAGAGCAGTCGGGGTTGATCTCCTCTAGGACTGAGCGGTTTGATCACCTTGCACATTTGTCCAACACTAGTGGTTACCATCCAATGGTCATCTGGATGTCCCAAAGGTTCTTTTTCAAGAGGCGGCTGGACTTTCTTGTTACAAGAAGTCCAATTGCCTCTCGAAAAAGCACCTTTGGGGTAACCATGACCTGAATGCCTGAGAATCTCCATAAATGGTCATGTGGATGTTGGCAGCCCAGAGCAGGTAGCTACAGCCTTATATTGCTCATATCAAAACTTAGAAAAAGGGTTCTCCAAATTTGGTAGCTTTAAGACTTATGGACTTTAACTCCTAGAATTCCCATCATGACTGACTAAGGAATTCTGGGAGTTGAAGTCCACAAGTCTTAAGGTTGCCAAGTTTGGAGACCCTGATTTAGAACATAGGACACTGGGTTAGATGAGACCTTGGAGATCTTCTAGTCCAACCCCACCTCAAGGCAGAGACCCAAGGTGACTTGCCTGCACAATAGTCTTCCTGAATTAGGAAGTGGGCTTTCCTAGATTTTTATTTGGGGCCTATTCTTTAGACCAGGGGCCTATTCTTTAGACCAGGGGCCTATTCTTTAGACCAGGGGCCTATTCTTTAGACCAGGGGTCTTCAAACTTGGCAACTTTAAGACTTGTGGACTTCAACTCCCAGAATTCCTCAGCCCGCCCAGCTGGGTTAGATGAGACCTTGGAGTTGAAGTCCACAAGTCTTAAAGTTGCCAAGTTTGAAGACCCTTGCTTGAGACATGTTGGTGGCTTTGTTTGTCAACTCTGCATCATGGCTTGTTCTATTCAGGCCTGCTTTTCAATTCTATTTCCTTTTTGGCCTTTCTACCCATCTCATCCATCTAACCATCTTTCAGCTCCTGATCTAAATGGGACTAGTACTCACGTTGTGCCCTTATGATTGTTGCAACATCCCTCAACACAACAAGGGTCCTTCTCCCAACCCAGGAGTCTAAGTTTACTCTGGTTTCCTTTTTACCGTAAAATGGCTATTTGTAGGCATACAAAACCTGGTCCTATATGGGGAGAACTAGCCCTGTCAAAAGAATTCCCAGGAACACACAAACTACTGGGGGGAGGGTGTGGCCCACGTCCTGAATGCTTGAACCTGGCCATCTAAGATGGCCAGTTGCAAACAAAATATATCTCTTTTCCAAAAACGACCCCATAAGGAAGCATCAAACAATTTTTCTTCAATCGGTGCCATCATAACGAGCTGGAATCATGATTCTCTAACTCTACATCCCCTGCCTGGAGATTGTGGGAGTTGTAGTCCTTAAAATAAGCAAAGGATGCCATCTCAGCTTAGTCCGGAACTCTATGATCCTAAGAACTCCAGCATCCTCAAATACAGTACGAAGCCAGGAAATCTCAGCCTGCCTGTGGGAGTCTGGTGCATTGCTTGCTGGTGTGTTCTCCTACCTCCCTCTCCCCCTCCACCCTTCTTCTTCCTCCTCCAGGGCTGCTCAGCCTGTTGGGTCTGTCCCTCCCCACCCCCTCCCCTCCCCATCTTTGACAGCATCAGGGTCTCAGCTTGCAAAACTGGCATCTGTTTCCAATCCCATAAAGCAGAACAGTGCTGCTTTTGTTAGGCTTCTTGGGAGCATAGCTGGGAAAGGCCAATGGCTCTGAAACAATTAATTTAGCCTGTTTTATCCTGCCCCTCCCCTCCCCCCCCCCCCCCCCCCCCCCCCCCCCCCCCCCCCCCCCCCCCCCCCCCCCCCCCCCCCCCCCCCCCGCCCTCCCGGGCACCTTGGATGCTGGCACTCCGAGCCAACTGCTAAGGCCGAGAGAATGCATGGATTGGTGCCTTCCGTGCTCTTGAGGCCGGATCCACTTTGGGGAAGACACTTAATTCAAAGATCCTGCAGTTTTCCAGCTGTCCCTGGCTGTCCCTTCGTCCTTGCGTGTTTTTGTCCCTGACGGACTCTGAGAAATTAATTTTCTGATTTCCAACCATTCTTGAAGATTGTCTCCCTTCTTCTATCCATGTCTTGGATTTAATTGCAGGAAAAATATTGCCTTCTGTAGCTCAGAACTCTGAAAGGATATTGATCAGGGTGATTGGACACAACAGGAGTCCTCAGCTTACAACCATTCATTTTGGGCTCAATTGTGGTCGTAAGGTGAGGACTACCTGCACTGGGGCTGTTCTTTGGGGTCCAATTCAAGCTGCTTGCCAGAGAAATAGGCAGAGGGATCTTGTCGGCTTCTGCAAAACCTGCCTGCCTCAAGAACTATAATAGGGACTTTCTATTTTATCTTTCCATCTGTTCTGCAGGCACTTCTTCAATATCCAGGTGTTTTAGAGACATCCTTTTGTTTGTAATACAACAACCACTTTGGGGCACGAGTGAGTATTTGATGTTCAATAAATGATGCACGTAGAGAGAGGGGTGATCAGTAAACAATCCTACTGAAATTTACTGTAGCCCAGAATTAATTTTATCCTAATTTATAGAATCCACTGGCAACTTCTGCCGCTTCTGCCATTTTCTTCCCAATGACTAGAGAGTGAGTTTAGGTCTCTCATTCCTCACCATAAAGCCTTCTCTTCCTATCTGGAGTGTGCTGTCAATCTCAACATTCATCAGTTACCCAAAACTGTCATCCAAGCAGCATTGTAAAAGCTTGTTGTAAAATATCTCGCTAGAAAATATCACCAAAGCATATGCTTGAGCCAGCCCTGTCCTGAATATACCACTAAAACCCTTGGGCCTGTTTGACTGTCCGTAACATTCAATTGAGTGAAACCGTGCATCGCAGGGTAACCATTTTTGAATCAATGTACGTATAGTCAAGGCCATGGTTTTCCCAGTTGCAATGTATGGCTGTGAAAGTTGGACCATAAAAAAGGCTGAGTGCAAAAGAATGGAGGCCTTTGAACTATAGTGCTGGAGAAGACTCCTGCGAGTCCCCCAGACTGCAAGGCAATCAAACCGGTCAGTCCTAGAGGAGAACAACCCCGACTGCTCTTTAGAAGGTCAGATCCTGAAGTTGAAAATCAAGTACTTTGGCCACCTAATGAGAAGGAAGGACTCACTGGAGAAGAGCCTGATTCTGGGAAAGATGGAGGGCAATAGAAGAAGGGGACAATGACAGAGAATGAGGTGGCTGGAGGGAGTCACTGAAGAAGTAGGCGTGAGCTTAAATGGACTCCAGAAGATAGTAGAGGACAGGAAGGCCTGGAGGAACATTGTCCATGGGGTCATGATGGGTCGGACACGACTTCGCAACTAACAACAACACCTCAAATGAACGAGTGTACAGAATGTTTGCAAAATCTGGGACCAGTGACTCCCTTGGGAACTGAAATTCAGCAAAGATTTAGCCGCATCATCATCATGGCCATTTTCCAGTGCTCCCTGCCAGAATAATAATAATAATAATAATAATAATAATAATAATAATAATAATAATAATAATAATAATAATAATAATAATAATAATAATAATAATAATAATAATAATAATAAAGTTGGAAGGGACCTTGGAGGTCCTCAAGTCCAACCCCCTGCTCAGGCAGGAAACCCTATACCATTTCAGACAAATGGCTATCCAGTCTCTTCTTAAAAACTTCCAGTGTTGGAGCATTCACCGCTTCTGGAGGCAGGTTGTTCCACTGGTTAATTGTTCTAACTGTCAGGAAGTTTTTCCTTAGTTCTAGGTTGCTTCTCTCCTTGATGAGTTTCCATCCATTGCTTCTTATCCTGACTTCAGGTGCTTTGAAAAATAGCTTGACTCCCTCTTCTTTGTGGCAGCCCTTCAAATATTGGAACTCTGCTATCAGGTTCTTCTTACTAGGAAAGTCAATGGAAATGTCTCTGAAAGGATGACTCAACAGGTCACAGGTGGACATAGTTATTTTTAACTTCAATGTGCTTTGTGTATGTGTTTGTATCTGTGTATCATTCTGTATCCCTACAGGCAGAAATGTTGTGCTGATTCGCGGAATCCATTGTTCAGCCCGGCAAAATTGGTTCCTATTGTGTCAGCATAGAAAGTTTTAAATGTGCCCCTTTCTCTTCCTTCCTCATCTCTCCCCTGCTGGTCTGTCAAATCTTCTGTTATAAACTTCTTACGTGGGGGGGGGGCTTTCCTTTTCTAAGGCTTAGTAAAATGCCACACACACGGGGAGGGTGAGGACACCCCACTGAAATAGTAGGCAATAAATATTTTACCTTAAAAGCCATTGATGGTTATGGGTTCTGGAGCAGAAGCCAGCCTCATCTGGATTGTTTTCTGTTCAAAAATAATAATAAAGAAAATAAAAGGGATCCTTCTCAAACGCTGTCAAAGCAACCTGTTCAGATTATCCAACAGTCCCCAAACTCACGAATGAAACTATATCTCTTTGAAGTTAGGGAGTAGTGGTTGAGACAGAGTAGTGAGGAAGAAAGTGATCTCAAAATCGGGATCTTAGGTTAATCATTTACCAAGGAGAGAGACAGACCATGAGCACATCTGTTATGTTGCATCAAGTCTTGAGCCTGCCTAGTGGTCTCCCATCCAAGTAATAGCCAAGGCAGATCTGCTTAGCTGTTTGAGAATAGTCGAAGGTGCTTGTACAAAATCAGTTTTCAAACCTCCAGGATAATCAAGATCGGTGTTCTTCAACTTTAGGAACTTTAAGATGTGTAGACTTCAACTCCCAGAATTCCCCCACCAGCATGGCTGGCGGGGGAATTCTGGGAGTTGGAGTTCACACATCTTAAAGTCATCAAAGTTGAGAAATATTGCTTCACGAATAAAATACTTCATGCAGTCCCATCTCTTGCTAAATTATGCAGTTGTTACAGACGAATCTCCATGGCTTCTAATACTTCATTTATTTATCACATGCCCTGTCCACCTGTTCTTCTCCTTCTATCCACCTTCTTCTTCTTCTTGTGCCATATCCGTTATCGGACGTTGGCGAACATGTTGGCAATCCTGTTTTTATCAGCAGCCGCACGAAAAAGTGCTGCTGAGTTTTGTCCAAACCTTGCCCAGCATTATCGTCTTTTCCATATATACAACCTAGGTGGGACTAGAACTCACCTGTTGGGTGAGTTCTAATCCTGCCTTTGGCATGAAAGTGAACTGTATGACTGAAGCCAGCTACTGTCTCTCAGTCCAGCCCACCTCATGGGGTTATTGTTGTGGGGAAAATAGGAGAAGGAAGGAGTTGTATATATGTTTGGTGCCTTGGATTACTTATAAAGTAATAAAGGTGGAATAAAAAAATCAATCAGTGATATACTCATCCCTCAACAAACTATCAACGGGAGCTAAAACATCGTCTCAGCATTTTGGGGTCCCTTCCTTCCTGTTTGGAGACAGCATTTCAGGGAAATTCAGCCACTGTAATCTGTAAAAGTTCAGCCTATGAGCAACAAGCAGTGGCCAATTCCAAATTCCTGGCGGCCGCCAGCCCCTGATTGGGACCTTCCTCTATTATGGAGGAATGAAGCTGATATTCGATTATCCTTTGCAATCAGGTTAATTGCAGCCAATCAGAAATAGCTAATGGAATGGGGGAGGGGGGCAAGGCAGCAATTTGGAGCGGGACTGAGAAGACGTAACTTGAGCCCCTGAGTGAGGAAGCCTTAAAAGCTGTCTGGAGCTGGGGGGTGGGTGTGGTGCAACATCATTTTTGCTGTTCGTGGCAAAGTGAGGGACCAACCAAATTGCCAAGGTAAACAGGGGGCTTTAAAGCCAGAATACTGACACCTTGCTCTGGATGGAGCCTTTCCCCATCCTGTGGATGGCCAATGCTTCCTGCTTCCCTGGACCCTCCAAACCTCATATGAAATTTGCACAGTTCTAGGCCTAAGCTCTGTCCTCCTTCAGATGTATCTGCTGCTGTTTCAATTCAGTTCAAAATAGAGCTGGAAGGGACATCGGAGGTCCTCTAGTCCAGCCCCCTGCTCAAGCAGGAGGCTCTATACCATTGCAGACAAGTGGCTGTCTAGTCTCTTCTTAGAAACCTCCAGTGATGAAGCAGCACCCACAACTTCTGAAGGCAAGCCGTTCCACTGGTTAATTGTCCTCACTGCCAGGAAGTTTCTCCTTAATTCCAGGTTGCTTCTCTCCTGGATTAGTTTCCATCCCTTGTTTCTTGTCCTGCCCTCCACTTCACTTCCATGTAAACATCTCAATGCTCTTGAACAATAACTATTATTGGTGGTCACACTTGGAGATGAGGGAGAAGTTGGTTTGTTTCATATAGTTAAGGTGACCAACTTTTTTACAATGAGAAGGAGGACACAAATAAATTGAAGAAAAAAAGTGAGTCTAATGTGTGCGTGTGTGCCGTGTCGTGTTTCGGTAAGAAGTAAACAAAGCCACTTGTGTGCGGTGCACTCTTGCGTGCGGCACACTCTCTCAAAACAATTCTCCTGTGCGGAGCGCATGCGTCTCATAATCACGTCTCGCACTGTACTGAGCCTTGACAAATCATCATGTCAAATACAAATACATCACATCACATGCAATGGATCAGCTCGGCCTCGATCGAATACGGAGATTTACAGATTAGTCTTCAAATATCGAAAAGGAGGACATGTAGGAGGACACTTTTCGAGAGAGGACAGAACTTACAAAAGAAGGACTGTCCTCCCTAAAGAAGGACGATTGGTCACCTTAATATAGGAAAGAGCTTTTTGATTCCGACATTTTTCAAGAATGCACCAACCGGTTATGCAGTCTGTCAGGATAATGATTTAAGGGCTAACCAGCTGATGTAAACCAATGTGGATGATGCAATGATAGGAATGACACAGCAAGGTCTGTGTCTGTATCCCTTTAAGAGCTTGAGTATAAAAGGGAAGGCTTTTGCTGCTGTGTTCTCTCTCGTCATTTTCCTGCTGTAACTGCTGCATGTTGGAGTTTGCTGTATTACCATGTGTATGTATATTGTTTCTGGTGTATATTGTAGATAGTGTAATATAAACAACCATTTAATCTAGAGCACTGTTTATAGTGTTTACTCCTGGGTTATCACAGCACAATAAGACTGTGCATGCTCTGACATAGTCATTGTTAAGAATTTGAGTTCTCAACTTGCAAACCATGGTTTCAGGCCAGAATTTCCGTTGCTAAACAAGGGGGTTGTTAAGAGAGTCATGTCCAGTTTTACGACCTTTTTTGGCCAGGGTTAAGTGAATCATTGTAGTTGTTAAATGAAACATAGTCAACAACTCACTGAGGCCGAAGGGGGTAACTGAAACGTACACTCTTCGACCAACCCTTCTGCCGGTTACTGTTAGTGTCCTAAGGGGTCCTCCGTTGACAACATGTATGTACGACCAATTATTATTAAAATTATTATTATTATTATTAAAATTATTATTATTATTATTATTATTGTTGTTGTTGTTGTTGTTGTTGTACATTGGAAAGGACCTTGGAGGTCATCTAGTCCAACCCCCTGCTCAGGCAGGAAACCCTATACCATTTCGGAGAAATGGCTGTCCAGTCTCTTCTTAAAAACTTCCAGTGTTGGAGCATTCACTGCTTCTGGAGGCAGGTTGTTCCACTGGTTAATTGTTCTAACTGTCAGAAAGTTTCTCCTTAGTTCTAGGTTGCTTCTCTCCTTGATTAGTTTCCATCTGTTGCTTCTTGTCCTGCCTTCAGGCACTTTGGAGGATAGCTTGACTCCCTCTTCTTTGTGGCAGCCCCTGAGATATTGGAACATTGCTATCATGTCCCACCTCGTCCTTCTCTTCATTAAACTAGACATACCCACTTCCAGCAGCCTTTCCTTATATGTTTTAGCCTCCAGTCCCCTAATCATCTTTCTTGCTCTTCTCTGTACTCTTTCTAGAGTCTCAACATCTTTTTTACATTGTGGTGACCAAAACTGGATGCAGTATTCCAAATGTGGTCTTACCAAGGCATTGTAAAGTGGTATTAACACTTCATGTGATCTTGATTCTATCCCTCTGTTAATGTAGCCTAGCACTGTGTTGGCTTTTTTGGCAGCTGCAGCACACTGCTGGCTCATATTTAAGTGATTGTCCACTAGGACTCCGAGATCCCTCTCACAGTTGCAACTATTGAGCAAGGTACCTCCTGTACTATACCTGTAGCGGATTTGTGATCACATGACTGTGGAGATGCTGCAATGATTGTAAGTACATGGACTGGTTATTAGTCCCTTTTTTCGGTGCTGTTGTAGCTTTGAATGGTTGCTCATTGAATAGTTATAACTCAAGGACTATCTGTAATTTATCCACCACCACCACCACCACCACCACAACGAAGAAGAAGAAGAAGAAGAAGAAGAAGAAGAAGAAGAAGAAGAAGAAGAAGAAGAAGAAGAAGAAGAAGAAGAAGAAGAAGAAGAAGAAGAAGAAGAAGAAGAAGAAGAAGAAGAAGAAGAAGAAGAAGAAGAAGAAGAAGAAGAAGAAGAAGAAGAAGAAGAAGAAGAAGAAGAAGAAGAAGAAGAAGAAGATCGTCGTCGTCGTCGTCGTCATCATCATCATCATCACAATAAAGTACAGTACACCAGGGAACATTTTCAGCAAAATTTGTGAAAATAAGATGATTTATATTAGAGGGAATCCTCTGGATATTATGCAAAGTTTCCAAGAGGCTGAAATGTATTAATTTGCAGTGCTATGTCCTTTTATTAGATTTCTGGAAATGACCCAGGTTTGATGAATGGAACTGACATATTGAAATGAGACACTGAAGAGGAAAACTTAAAAATAAAAAATAAAAATTGAAACTATGGCTTGTCATGTCAACACTGGTAGGGGTGCCCTTGGATAAGATTCGCTGGGTCAGGAGATTGTCTAGATGACGTACAATTGTAATTTGGAATCCTGGGAAATTAATATAAATGCACAACTGTTGCTGTTTCCAAAATTTAACATACAGGACAGAGATTAGGATCCAGTGGACACTCAGTGAGTGACCCTCTCTAAGTCTAACCTATTTCACATAATTGTAGGAAAGAGGGATGGAAGCAACATAACGTATAGCACCTTGAATTCCTGGAGGAAATAAAGGATACTACTATTAGTACTACCAAGAACAAGTGACCAGTGGCAGATATCAGAGCCCTGGTAGCGCAGTGGTTAGAATGCAGTATTGCAGGCAAACTCTGCCCACTACTAGGAGTTCAATCCTGACCAGGTCAACATTGACTCAACCTTCCATCCTTCCAAGGTCGGTAAAATGAGGATCCAGATTGTTTGGGGGCAATATGTAAATAATTCTTACATTGTAAACCACCCAGAGAGTGCTCTAAAGCACTATGGGGAGAGTACATAAGTCTAAGTGCTATTGCTATCAGAGGCTTATTGGTAATCCTATGTGCACTCTGTTTTCTAGATGGTACTACTCAACTAGACTACCATGTTGCTTGCTGAGCAGAAAGTTGCTGTAAGAATCAACTAGGTCAAGATCTATTATGAGAAATTAGATGGAAACAGGGAGCTAACACAGAGCCATAGATGGTGTTTCTAAACTATCCACGACCTGTGTCTTTTCGGTGCAGGTAGAATACCTTTTTGTGCTGAATTTTTCATTAAACGGTAGCTTTTCCTTCCAACTCCTTTCTTTCATACTTGTATGCTTTGCTTGTATGCTTTGACACATCCTTCTGGATTTTTAGATCGGTTGCTCTAAATTCTACAGTCTGTGCACAGCAGCCATTTGAGACACACATACACAACAGAGGAGAGAAAGATGCTGCCTGTTGAAATTGGGGTCAATACTACTTACATCTGTGAATGTAAGTTCTTTATTGAATTGCTACCGTAACAATTCAAAGTCTTGAAATTGGCAAGCATCGGGGAAATCAAAGATTCAGGCAGTTCAGATGAGATTTATTGCAAGCTTAAGCTCTCTACAAGAATCTGAGCTACTAACAGTCAAGGGACTTGAGCGGGAGTTAGGAAAGGCATTCGAGATGGGCGGGACTTAGATCTCTTGCAGGCGCGCAGGGTTGATGAGTGATGACACTTTTGACCCCGCCCTTGGGCTCAGCCTGGTCATCTCCTACAACCATGAGGACAACAGCAATGAGTGATTCATTAATTTAGCATATGGCATACGGTACATGGACTTGCAATACATATTAACATTGCACCTCAATTAATAAAACACAATGAAATATAAATATTAAAAAGATCTACCGTATGTTCAAATACCAATGTTTAGGTCATCTAATCATTGAAGTGCAGCATTTATGAAAAAAATATCAGATACTGGACCGGTGTATGCCCTCGGCTATTTAAGGAATTGTTTAATGGAGCAAGATAAGGGTATGTCTTAGATTTTGGAGGCATTCCACCGCCTTGCAGTTAGAGAGCTAAAGGAGAAGTAAAAAAATTAAAAAGTTAAAATGGTATATAGCCAGGTGCTATAGGTTTCTCTTAATTGAAAGAAAGACTCATTCGGCCTTGGTTTAGAAACATTAAGCCTATCATGTTCAGGTTAATTAAACAAGACCTGGGGAAGTTGCAGATTGTTTTCTTTTTTTAACAATTTTAACAATTTTCCATTCTAAACGCCTTGCCTCTCCTTTCCAACGCACAACTCGACAATCCATCGGGCTGAATGAGAACGACCACAATGAAAAATGACATGACAGCCTGCGGGATCTTGCAGGAGAGGCATAATGCCCCAAGAAAATGAAAGCAAACCCAACATTTGCAATTGAGAAGTCCCAAGGTCTGCAATCATCAACTAGTTTTCCATTCTTTGCATCCTGTATCCCAGCAGGATCAGACTTCCCAGGAAGCTGGAGAACTTCAGAAGAGTCTGTGGGATCAGGCTTCTGTCCATTAGGCCAACATGTCTTGGGAAACCCAGCCAACCAGACCTTCTGGAAATCCCATCAAGAGGCCACTGTGCCAACAATCACCTCCTGTTGTTGCTTTCCAACAAATCTTTCCAACTTGTCTTTCCTCAACCTGGTACCCTTAAGTCCTAGCAAATCTTTAACATCTAGTTAAGCATGTTGAGTGAACACCGTCTATGTGGTTCCTGGCTTATCAATCACTGCCAAAATGTCCTTGGTCCCACCCCTTTGGGGGAAAGGCCCCTGGCTCTTCACTCAATACCAATCGCTACTCTTGGTTTAGAAGCATTTACTTAGACCAGGGGTCTTCAAACTTGGCCACTTGAAGACTTGTGGACTTCAACTCCCAGAATTCCTCAGCCAACCAGGTTTGGCTGAGGAATTCTGGGAGTTGAAGTCCATAAGTCTTCAAGTGGCCAAGTTTGAAGACCACTGACTTAGGCCAACATTACTCACTGGCTTTCAACAGATGGCAAAACTTTGTCTATCTAAACTTGGAAGCTATACCAGGATTGAACTTCACTGGTACACAAATGAGAAGCTTCCAGAATATATACAACAAAGTTGATTAGGGGACTAGAGGCTAAAACATATGAAGAATGGTTGTGGGAACTGGGTATGTTTCGTTAAATGAAAAGAAGGACTTGGGGTAACATGATAGCAGTGTTCCAATATCTCAGGAGTTGCCACAAAGAAGAGGGAGTCAAGCTATTCTCCAAAGCACCTGAAGGCAGGACAAGAAGCAACGGATGGAAACTAATCAAGGAGAGAAGCAACCTAGAACTAAGGAGAAACTTCCTGACAGTTAGAACAATTAATCAGTGGAACGACTTGCCCCCAGAAGTTGTGAATGCTCCAACACTGGAGTTTTTAAGAAGAGGTTGGACAAATCCATTTGTCTGAAATGTTATAATTTTTTTCTGCCTGAGCAGGGGGTTAGACTAGAAGACCTCCAAGATCCCCTCCAACTCTGTTATTCTTTAGTCTGTAATCAGGGAGAGAACCAACCTAAAAGTAAGGAGAAATTTCCTGACAGCGAGAACAATTAACCAGTGGAATGACTTGCCTCCAAAAGTTGTGGGTGCTCCAACACTGGAGGTTTTTAAGAAGAGACTGGACAACCATTTGTCTGAAATATTATAAGGTCTCCTGCTTGAGCAGGGGGCTGGACTAGAAGACCTCCAAGGTCCCTTCTAACTGTGTTATATCAATATGGTAGAAATCCAAGATTTTACCAGGAGTCAAACTCAAATTGAAGGGGACCTATCTTGAGTTAGTAACCTTCCCTGGTTCTAGTAGCAGCTATTATCATAACGGGATGTGTGTTTGGTACACATTTCTTACAGCAGTGTACAAAAATTATTTATTTATCTCTGCTCAGAAACTTAGCCATGGCTTAAAGACAGATCTCTTTGAAGGGGTCAGCAGTTTCCAACTTTTTCTTTCCATCTTAAATGACCCATAACCTAGAAGAATGATAGGGTTGGAGATGAATTTGGAACTTCACCAATCAGAGCAACATCTGTATTGCAATATTATTAGAGACCATCTGGACTGATAGCTAACCATCCATCTGCCACCAACTCTGAGGGAAGGAACTCACTTTTCCAGAAGATTCTTCTCATATGCCATTGATTTATACTTCCTCCTATCCTCTCACAGAATTGCCCAATTCTCCAAGCTACCCTCCAGCGCAGTGTCACTCTAGGACAGGGGTGGGGAACTATGGCCCTTTTATGACTTGTGGACTTCAACTCCCAGAATTCCTGAGCCAGCCAGGGTGGTTCAGGAATTCTGGGAATTGAAGTCCACAAGTCATAAAAGAGCCATCGTTCCCTATCCCTCCTCTAGGACACCATGAGAGACTTCTTAAACTGGGACAGAGCCTAAGTATATAGTTGAATACATTTTAAATGGGGAGCTAAGAACTAAAACTAGAAAGCTTCTGAAGCCTAAAGATGTATATCAAAAACCTGGGTAGAGAAGTCACGTCATGACATGCCATGCTTTAGATAAGTGTCTGAGGACATTTTCAGTCATCCCGGTCATGGTTGTCCCAAAGATGCTTTTTCAAGACGCAACTGGACTTTCTTTGTTTTTCCTTGAGGACATTTCACTTCTCACTCAAGAAGCTTCTTCAGTTCCGAAGAAGCTCCTTAGATGAGGTAAGTTTTTAGGTAAGTGTTTAGATAAAGCTTTAGATAGGTGTTTCTCAGCCTCAACCACTTTAAGACATATGGACTTCAACTCCCAGAATTCTCCAGTCAACATGGCTGACTTGGGAATTCTGGGAGTTGAAGTCCATATAGCTTGAGGTTGATCAAGACTGCTTTAGATGCTCTCTCCAGTTAATTCTCACAATAGGATGTCAAGCAACTACTGCCAAAAATATGCCACCTTGACAAAGTAGGGATTGGAGAATTCAGCCATGTCTTCTTCCTGGCCCTAAATGTGAACACCCACATAATCTAGTTTTTGCCAAGGTAAGATGCTCTTTTAAGGCATGTCTTTACCCAGCATTGAATGCTTGGTTCTTTCCGATTCTTGGCTCTCGCCTGTGGTGCCATCAGCATTGGCAATGTATTAATTCATTTAATTCATTATAATGCAGTTAATCAACCATGCTAGAAAGAGCTGGAACAATACGTTGCTGAAAACATAGCTAATGAGAACACCTGCAGTGTCAGCTCCAAAGTTGCAAAACTAAATGCCTTTGCAGGCTGGGCAAAGGTTCAAGACAGGCAGCGAAGTTTGATATTCTTGGTAGTGTCTTATTCTTTGCAGATTTCTCAGAAGGACTTCGATCAGAAAGGAAGGGCCTCTGGGCTTGCCTGGCAGAGAAATTATCCCTGGCACTGGCCTTGCCAGCCTGAGCTTCTCAATATATGGAGTCCCCGATTTACCACCGTTGGTTTAGCAACTGTTCAAAGTTACAACTGGGATCCCTCTGATTCGGTCACCGGGACCAGAGTTTTAGTCTTCCGAGCTTTCGGACTTGTGCTGAAGCCCATCTCAAGGAATGTCTCTCTACCAAAATGTGGAGGAGATTCTGGTAGAGAGAAGTTCCCTGAGGATGGCTCCAGCATGAGTCCAAAAGCTCAGAAAATTAAAACTCTGATGGTGAAGGTGCGTTCTCCGAGCTTGTGGGTTGGTTTCTGAATGTTTCGTTATCAGGCTAGGTAACATCTTCAGCGGAGTTCAGGAGATGTCAGCGTTCTTCTGTCTATAAGGGCTTCAGGTGTGGGTGTGTCGAGTGAGGGTCTTGTGCTGGGTCAGGTGTGAGTCATCAGTGAGAGGCTGGTGATGGGTCTTGTGATGGGGAAGTTAACTCAGGCCCGAGTCATTGGGAGGTGAATGCTGGTGGGAGTGGAAGGGGGCTTGCATGGGTTGATTGAGAGTCGGTGCTGTCTCCGGTTGGCTGTGTGGTTGATTTGGATTCTGAGGGGTTCGTAGGCTGGCTGTAGGTCAATGTGTCTGTGGATGGAATTGGTTGTGGAGTGCCAGTCTTCGATGAACTTCCGAGCGTGGCGGGTGGTAGCATGGTGGATGATTTTAGTGTTGCTCCAATCCAACTGTTTGGTGTCTGTGTAGCCTCCCCATCACAAGACCCATCACCAGCCTCTCACTGATGACTCACACCTGACCCATCACAAGACCCTCACTTGACACACCCACACCTGAAGCCCTTATAGACAGAAGAACACTGACATCCCCTAAACCAGGGGTAGGCAACCTTGGCTCTTTTATGACTCTTGGACTTCAACTCCCAGAATTCCTGAGCCAGCTATGCTGGAGTTGAAATCCACGAGTCATAAAAGAGACAAGGTTGCCTACCCCTGCCCTAAACTCTGCTGAAGATGTTACCGAGTCTGGTAACAAAACATTCGGAAACCAACCCACAAGCTCGGAGAATAAAACTTCACTCTCATCCTACACCCGAGCTGCAGATATTCGCCACTACTGCAAAACTAAAATTATTGTGGGACATGTATATTTGCCTTCATTTGTGAAAGTTACAACTGCTTTGAAACAGGTGGCTTACAACCAGTATTCACATTTACAATTGTTGTAGCATCCCCACCATCATGTGATCAAGATTGGAGTGCTTGGAAACCGGCCATGGATTTGTGACAATTGCAGCATCCCAGAATCATGTCATCCCCATTTACGACCTTCCCAGTGAAATCAATGGGGGGGGGGGAAGCTGGATTCACGTAATGTCCACACTGATGAACTTGGAAAGGTAGCGATGGGTGAAAGGAATCTATGGTCTTCTGCAGGCTTCTTCTGGATCCTAGACACTTTCCGAGAAAGGAACACCTAGCATTGGTGCCTTGATCAGAAATTTGTTTCCATCCTTGTTGATTCCCAGGCACACACTTGAGAGCCGAGAAAAGGGTGCCTCGGGCTGTTACCACACCTCATTGCTCCTCACCAGCTGTTTGGATGCACAGCAAGAGCCTAGAGCTCAGGATGTGTGAGCTAACCGCTGGTTTTGCCCTGGGCCTAAGCTCGATGCAAAGGACTGACAGAGGAAAAAAACCCTGCCAGAAACAACAAAGCCCAGAAAGAGATGCATTCTGCACTGGCATCAAATCTGCTTGGTTAAGCAAGACGCCAAAGTTGTAATGAACACCGCTCAGCAAATACGGGGCACCAAGAATTTGGGAGTTCGGAATGGACTATCTCCGAGGTCTGTGCTCCTCGTCATGTTTTGGCTTCTGTTGCGCTACAGTGAGAGGCATGAAGTCCCTGGCCCGTGACTGGCGAGTAATGTGAGGCTTCTAAACTGGCCAGGTCTCGCAAAAGAGCAAGAATCTCTTCCTGCTCCACAGACAAGACCTGTTTGCTAGGATTCGGTAGTAGTTAAGGACCCTCTTTGAATCAGAGCAATGGGCTAGAAACTCCGTGCCCTGCCTGGAATCTCGCCAAGCCACAAATGGCATGATAGAATGAGCTGGATCTCACGCCGCGTAAAATCCCCGGTGCTTAATAGGATTGCAGATGTTGGTTTGCAACCAATAACAGCAACCAAAAAACCCACACCCTGCGATGTTTCCATTCCTCTATTGGTGGCTAGAAGGAAAGGGGAAGGAAATGAGTGGCGATTAATGACTTACTAGTTAACTTCTAATCTTACAGAATATGTCGATCTTGATGCCTTTTTGCACATCCTTGCAGTTATGGCAAAAAATAAAATAAACTGGGAGATTCCATCCTCCTAATCTCACTGCAAGCCTGGCCATACCAGGATTTATAAAATCGTAGGGCTGGAAGAGACCTTGAGGTCTTCTAGCCCACCCCTTGCCAGGGTGAATAGTCCTTACACTATCAAGGACAAATAAATGTCCAATCTTTTCTTGAAAACCTCCAGTAATGGATCACCCACAAGTCCTGGAGGAAAGCTGTTCCATTGATTATGATAGAGAATAGAGCTAGAAGGGACCTTGGAGGTCTTCTAGTCCACCCCCCTGCTCAAGCAGGAGAACCTGTGCCATTTCAGACAAGTGACTGTCCAGTCTCTTCTTCAAAACCTCCAGTGATGGAGCACCCACAATTTCTGGAGGCAAGCTGTTCCACTGGTTAATTGTCCTCACTGTTAGGAAGTTTCTCCCTAATTCCAGGTTGCTTCTCTCTTTGATCAGTCTCCAACCATTGTTTCTTGTCCTGCCCTCTGGTGCTTTGGAGAATAATTTGATGCCCTCATCGTTGTGTCAGCCCCTCAGATACTGGAATACTACTATCATGTCCCCCCTAGTCCTTCTTTTTTCTAGACTGGTCAAACCCAAGTCCTGCAACCGTTCTTCATATGTTTTAGTCTCCAAGCCTTTAATCATCTTAGTTGCTCTTCTTTTCACCTTTTCCAAAGTCTCAATATGTCAATACTCTTCTTATCCTACTTCTTCAGAGTCCAACTTTTGCTCCTGTGGAGTGTCACAGGGAAAACGAGGTCTTGCACAATTCTATTGTTTAGACGTACAGACCATCAAGGCATTTGAATACATTTTCCAAGGCCTTAATGGATGTTCTACCAAATGCCACCGTATAAAGAATTAACAACTAACAGGGTTGTAGAAAAGACACAACACTACTGGTCTGGACCTGTGTCTCAGAAAACAAGAACATAGATTAAGAAGACCGAAACCTATTACAGGTCTGGGGAGTCACGACCCTCCCCTCGTCTTCCTTCTCCGGTAGAAATATCGTCTTTTTTCTGTTCTTTTACATTCTAAAAGACTTGAAGGTTGTGCACACTGGTCTGTCTCAACCTTGACAACTTTAAGATTAATTTTTCTCACTGTCAGGAAATTGAACCCCCAATTCAATCTGCATCCAGAATTGAGTTGATGGCCAGTTCCCCTCCTTATAAGAAACCCTCTTACTGGGGTCTTTGCTCATTGGCAACCAGGGCATCTCACTCTGATTACACTATCCATAATGATGTTGGATAGACTTTGCCCAGGTTTTGATGGAAACAACATTGCTTTGAAGAGTGAGCGTCAATCAAGTCCAGATTTCAGAAATATGTGTTCAGCCATAGCAATAGCACTTAGACTTATATACCACTTCACAGAGTTTTACAGCCCTCTCTAAACAGTTTACAGAGTCAGCATATTTGCCCCCAACAATCTAGGTCTTTATTTTACCGACCTCAAAAGGATGGAAAGCTGAGTCAACCTTGAGCCAGTGAAGATCGAACTCCTGGCAGTGGGCAGAGTTTGCCTGCAATACTGCATTCTAACCACTGCAAAACCACGGCTCTTACATAGATCATAAGATAAACCACAGACACAATTGAATGTAAACCCCATATTATCACAATTTCTTTGATAAACAATTCAATTTAAAAAAGTTCAGAGAAAGAAGAAGTTTCTTTTGACAGGAAAGCTGAAATTGAGAAGAGGAACCTTTTTTTGTTTTTAAGGAAAAATCTGATTTATGTAATCTGGTATCCTGTGGCCAGACAAGATACAGGAGTGACATCTTGCATGATATGATGTCATTGCAACCATTGTGTGATAATGTCAGGACAGGTCTGACATCATTGAGAACCCAGATTGTTGGGGGCAAATATGCTGACCCTGTAAAAACTGCGTAGACAGGGCTGTAAAACACTGTAAAGCGGTATATAAGTCTAAGTGCTATTGCTATTTAGAAAGAAGGCTTCCAATGGACACCTGTGCTCATATCCTTCCCAAACAACAGAATTAAATCAGCATGTCTGTGGAGATAGTCATACATTCATGGTTGTGTTGGAAGAAAAGTTTTCATCATGGTTCAGTCCAAGCCGGGGATAAACAACATGGCTACTGCTTTAGAAAGAAGGTTGCAGTTTCTTGAAGAGGAGAGCCAGACAGAAAGATGGTTCTGGCAGAGAAGAGGAAAAAAAGGGCTGAGCACATGGGGGGAGTGGGTTTTTATACTATCTGGAGACTTTTGTTTGGAGTGATTTCCTGTTCCTGTTTGAGGCTATTTCCTGTGTTATGTATTCTGAGCTGAGTCTGGGTTTACCCTTTGGCATCTGTGGGTTAATCCTATTATGTCCTGTCTTAGAGTTTGGGTGGGGTATGTAGATTTTAGGTGTCTTTGTCTTCCTAAGCTTCTAGCTCTCTGGATTTACATCTGCATCTCTACAGAGCTGGTCCCTGCTTGTTGGAGGGAGACCTGGGGCTATTAAGAAAAAGCGGGCATGCTTTCCTGCCTCTTCAAGATCCTTTGAGAAAATATATTTTCCTGCTCTTTTAATATTTCCTTCTCTGGGGGACTGACTTCCCACAGTGGTCCCAAAGGTGTTTTTTCAAAAGGCTACTGGACTTCGTTTTTCCTTTAAAGACAGCAAAGTCCACATTTTGGATAGAGAGGACCGCTGGTTTGAAAGAGGGTTCAAAGAGGCCATCTACATTAAGAGTGAACAGCCCTCTGTCAACAGAGGGGGAGGGATGTGACACCAACTATCTCCTGTTTACAACATTGTCCTTTCAACAGTTCCAAGAAAGTTCTACCCCCCTTTGCACTTTTCAGGTGATTCTTGGGGCACAGATAAACCTCCATGTGAACCTCAACGATTCTCAGAAAGAGTGCTAGCAATCAGATGACTGCAAGGAATATCAATCTTTCCATCCCCGGCCGTTCAATCAGAGCTGAAGAAGCTTCTTAGATGAGAAGCGATACGTCTGTAAGGAAAAACAAAGTCCAGTTGTCTTTTGAAAAAGCACCTTTGGGATAATCAAATCAACATGTTTACCTGGAAGTCTGGGAATCATATGAATTGCCGGGAAAGGGGGAAAAATGTAACAAAGGCAGCCCCAGACAAAATAAGACCTTGGAAAAAAGAATAACAATAGGGTTGAAGGCCTTTTTTGTTTTTTGGACTTAGTAATATTAATGCACGGAAGAACTGACTCAGAACGGCTCATTATTTTTTGCAAATATTTTGGCCACATCAGAAAGATTCCCTTTTTCCCCCTCTTCTCTCTTTCCCTTAATATTACTTTGGCACGCCTTGTGAGAAAGTTCATTCATCTGTTTAAACGGCTCTCATTTGCGTGCAGTGATAGCATCCAGCAGCCAAAATCCAAATGACTGCTTGACACCATGGTGTCATTCTATTCATTGCGTGATCCCTGATTGGGTGGGATCCTCTATTTAACTAGTTCCGGAAGGAAAAAGAAGCATCTGCAAAGAACAGTCTATGACCTGGAGCAGGGTCATACAAAGGGGAATATCTGCATGCTTGATGTATTTTTTTTTTTCAGGAGAAATCTCCACTCAGAAATAAAAATTACAGGAAAGATGATGTCTCTCCACAGGGAATCTTCAACTTGCAACTGTTTGTTTAGCAACCATTCAAAATTATGACAGCACTGATATAATAATAATAATAATAATAATAATAATAATAATAATAATAATAATAAGAAGAAGAAGAAGAAGAAGAAGAAGAAGAAGAAGAAGAAGAAGAAGAAGAAGAAGTAGTAGTAGTAGTAGTAGTAGTAGTAGTAGTAGTAGTAGTAGTAGTAGTAGTAGTTGGAAGGGACCTTGGAGGTCATCTAGTCCAACCCCCTGCTCAGGAAGGAACCCTACACCATTTCGGACAAATGGCTGTCCAGTCTCTTCTTAAAAACTTCCAGTGTTGGAGCATTCACCACTTCTGGAGGCAGGTTGTTCCATTGGTTAATTGTTCTTACTGTCAGGAAGTTTCTCCTTAGTTCTAGGTTGCTTCTCTCCTTGATTAGTTTCCATCCGTTGCTTCTTGTCCTGCCTTCAGGCACCTTGGAGAAGAGCTTGACTCCCTCTTCTTTGGGGCAGCCCCTGAGATATTGGAACACTGCTATCATGTCCCCCCTCGTCCTTCTCTTCGTTAAACTAGACATACCCAATTCCAGCAACCGTTCCTTATATGTTTTAGCCTCCAGTCCCCTAATCATCTTTGTTGCTCTTCTCTGTACTCTTTCTAGAGTCTCAGCATCATAAATCATAAATCATAAATCATAAACCATAAATCATAAATCATAAATCATAAATCATAAATCATAAATCATAAATCATAAATCATAAATCATAAATCATAAATCACAATAGAGTTGGGAGGGACCTTGGAGGTCTTCTAGTGCAACCCCCTCAAATACTGGAATACTGGAATGCTGCTATCATGTCCCATCTAGTTCTTCTTTTCTCTAGCCTGGCCATGCCATACCCAATTCCTGCATATCTTTGCCTATGTTTCAGTCATATGTTTTAGTCTCCAGGCCTTTAATCATCTCAGTTGCTCCTTCTCTGCACTTTTTCCAAACTCTCAACCTCTTTTTTTGTAATGTGGTGACCAAAATTGGATGCAGTATTCCAGGTGTGGTCTTACCAAGGATGTGCTACTAAGGACTTACTAAGGATTCCCTGTGAGTGGACATTTTTTCCATCTCTAACGATCCCAGGACTTTCTCCAGTGTTCACTGACTCACTTCTGCAAGGACCAGCTGTTTGTGGATTTCCCAGGTTAGTCCATGAAAAGCAGTGAGGCTTCAGGTTTCCGAGCCTCCTTTCAGATTGAGACCCAAGCTAATTGGACAGTGTCCAAATTTGTCAAAGCTTAATGCTTTCTGAATCACCGACATTGTGGTCCAAAGTGAATTCTGCAGCATTGCATGCCTCTAGTAACAAACATCTGTTTGGTGGTTAAGAGAATTACAGCAAATGATAGGTTTTTGAAGTACAAATAAACAAATCTATTTATGGCAGAACTGACTTTCGCAAATAAGGCCTTCACTTTTTCTGGCTACAGTGGAATTTGCATATTTAACCACTCTTTTGAAGCATTTCTGAAACCTGAGGTCTGGGACCGTTTCCCTGGAATTTACCACAATTGACAAATAAAAACTTAAACAACACGAAGTGAAGTTTACCCATTACACCCTTACCCACTATTCCTTTAATATCTGACACGGTTATTGTATAAAGTCGACGTGCCCCTTTTGACATAAAACGATGCAATCCCATTTTTCTTGTCAAAGAATTGACCTTTACCAAAATGTCTTCTTCTCCTAGGAAGACTATTGGAACTGGCTTAACTGAGATCAGATAAAAGAGTTTGTTCTGATTTCTAAACATCTTAGGATACACGTTTCTATGTCCATTATTTGTAGGGGAGACACTCCTTTTAATTCCCACAATGGATGACTGGCTGCAAAAGCTGAAGGAGTTAGCAAAGATGTATAAATTGAGTGCCTTAATTAAAGAAAAGAATGCAACTAACTTTGTTTTTACTTGGAAACACCTCCTGGAGTTTGTGCTTGAGGTGGGAAAAAAATGAAACTTTGATTTTGCGTTTTGATCATTAGATAGGTTTAGTATTATAGAAACGGCTAGTATATATTAATAGGTACCGATTAATATGGCTCAGGGTGCTAGACTAGCACTGATGATGTTACCTAGTCTGGGTAATGAAATGTCTGAAAGAAAACAACCAAGACTTGAACACTGGGCCTTATCTAACAAAATGACATGCAATGTAGAGAAAAGTAAGTAAGGTTTTACACTTAGCCAAGAAAAAGCGAATGTACAGGTACAGATTAGGTCAAACCTGGCTCAATAGCAGTAACTGTGAGAGGGATCTTGGAGTCCTAGTGGACAATCAGATATGAGCCAGCAGTGTGCAGTAGTAGCCAAAAAAGCCAACACAGCTCTAGGTTTCATGAACAGAGGATTGCATTAACATAGAATCAAGATCACGTGCAGTATTAGTACCACTTTATAAAGCCTTAGTAAGACCACACTTAGAATATTGCATCCAGTTTTGGTTACCATATTATAAAAAAGATGTAGAGACTCTGGAAAGAATACAGAAAAGAGCAACAAAGATTATTAGGGAACTGGAGGCTAAAACATATGGAGAACAGCTGCAGGAATTGGATTTGTCTAGTCTAGTGAAAAGAAGGACCAGGGGTGACATGATAGCAGTGTTCCAATATTTGAGGGGCTGCCACAGAGAAGAGGGGGTCAATCTATTCTCCAAAGCACCAGAAAGAAAGACAAGAAACAATGGATGGAAACTAACCAAGAAGAGAAGCATCCTAGAACTAACATCCTGACAGTGAGAACAATTAATCAGTGGAACAGCTTGCCTCCAGAAGTTGTGGGTGCTCCATCACTGGAGGCTTTTAAGAAGAAACTGGACAGCCATTTGTCCAGAATGATATAGGGTCTCCTGCTTGAGCAGTGGGTTGGACTAGAAGACCTTCAAGGTCTTTTGAAATGATGCTGTTCTGTTCTTCAAGCTCGGAGAGCAATAAAGATCCATTGCATATTACTATGTAAAAGTAAAAACTTGAGTTTGTATGGTTATTATATTACTCTACTACGCTACAAAGAGTTGGAAGTCAATGCCTTTCTCCCCCCCTTTTTTTTTTATCCTACACTTTTGCCTCTTTCCTTTCCCCCCACTTTCCCATTATTTTCATTTTTCTTTGCATTTTATATTTTGATAAACTAATAACAACTTTTGGGGAGACAGTCCGGAGACTAGCATGACCTCAGAATAAACTGAACAGGGATTCTGAACACACAAAAGGAAATTCTTGTAATCCAGCATGTGATTGATCCGTAACAGAGATGGATACTTGGTGAGCCATGAACCAGAGAATCTAACAATTGTGTTCTTGGCCCCTGGAAGCTATCATAAGTTTTCACTGAAGAATGCTGATGTTTTGCCTCCTATTTTACTTGTAAGGAAAAGCAAAACATATGCAAGCTGTAAGAAACGGGGACATTCCACATGTTCATGCCACGTATTTTCCTTTGATCTGAGATGATTTTTCAAGGTGATTGATAGTCCGTCCTTCCAATGCAATCACAATACTCAATTCATTTGTAACATAAGCACTTTTTGAAAAGCTAAACCCAAGAGGGGGTTCTACATGGGAGGAAGGGAGAAACACAGGATAGTCCCAACTCCCTTAGTCCCTCAACTTTGACAGATTTAGAAGAGGGAGGGGATCTGTTTAGATATTCCAATATGAAAATTTGAACTTTGGGGTTGCTGGATGAGTTGAGAAAGAAACCCCAAAGTGCACAGGATGTTCTCCTCGTATGTTGTGTTCACACAATATAGTCAGCTAAAGGTCTAGCCCAGTGGTTCTCAACCTTTTTAATGCCGCGACCCCCAACCGGTCGTAAGTCAAGGACTAAACTGGTCGTAAGTCGAGGACTAAACCAGTCGTAAGTCGAGGACTACCCAACCGGTCGTAAGTCGAGGACTTTCCCTGCCCGGGAGCGCCGCGCATGCGTGGTTCCACCCCCTGCGCCGGCCGAGGCGTAGCTGGCAAGCGGCAGAGACGGAGCAGGCCGACCACCAGCTAGCCCAGCTCAAGGGAGGTAAGGCACCCGCCGGAAAAGGGGGAAAAAATGGCGGACAGCCTTGCTTGGCGACCCCCGTGAAATGGTCGATCAACCCCAAATGGGGTCGTGACCCATAGGTTTAGAACCGCTGGTCTAGCCAATGCATTGAAGGCCCTTGATGAGTGTTAACCTATGTTTTGTTTTGATTTTGCACCTTAGCATTTTATGTGGCTTCAGATCGTTTGGGGAAGTTTTGATTGGATGAATGGTATGAACCTAGACAATAGATTAATCCAGCAACCAAATTAAACAGGTTTTATGAACCCAACTTTATAGTGGTTTGAAATGGATCTTTTTTTAAAAAAAAAGAAAAAAAGAAAAGAAAAAGAAGGGAATGAATGCAGAGTAGGAATTCTGAAATTCTTTCCAACCCTGTTACTGCATTTTCTTCTGTGTAACAAAGTAATGTGTTGTGTCAGTGTCTCTGGGTTTTTACTTTCACTTTCTGTTTGTGGATATGCCTATGACAGTGGTGGAGAACCTATGGCACGCATGCCAGAGGTGGCACTCGGAGCCCACTCTGTGGGCACGCGCGCCATTGCCCCAGCCCCGCCTCCCCCTGTGGTCCCCTCCTCTCCAGCAGCCCCCCTGGAGGAGAGTCGCCCTCAGGCGCGGCCTGCACGGAGTAGTGCAGCCAAGAACATAACCAGGCAGCAGGGACAAGACTCCGGCCTTGCGCCCCATAGCATGCAGATGATGCTGCAGGGTGTGGGCGGAGGGTGTGGCTGCCATGGCGCTGCAGGGCTGCCTGGGCAATCTGCTACGGCAGGCCATTGAGGCGGTGCGTGGCCGTGTGGGCAGGCGGATCAGGCAGGGCGGGAGGTGGAGCAGGGGTGGGTTTGGGGCACTCGGTCTCTAAAAGGTTCGCCATCACTGCCTTAGATATTGGAACACCAATGGGGGAACACTAGATGGAGAGAAAGCTGCCTGCAAACATGTTGTGGCCGCACTGTCTTCCCCATGGCTAGCTATCACAACAAATTGCATTACGTGCTTTGTCTCAAAGCATTTTGTGCTTTAGCTGTATCGTGCCTTACACTACCCTTCCTCAGAGTCTCCTGCTGGTCTGAGGAGTCCCACAGCATCCCTGACTCCCGCCCAATCTAGGACTGTCACTGTCTGCTTCGACCGTTGGCCTCTTCCAATGTAAATACCACTTGCAACTTATTTAGACTCCAAAGTGACTCAACCTCCAAATGTTTGTTGGATTCGTTTTCCCAGGCAGAGTTTAATGGGGATGATCATGCCAAAGCCCTGAGCATTGCTTCACTTTCATCCTTCTAATGCGATCCATACATCAAGAGACACCAAGAGAAGAAGGGAGGGGGGGGGGCTTCTGACAAGGGGAACCTGGGAACAATCAGCCGGTACCTCCCCCGCCTCTGTTCCTCCTCCATCTGATGCATTCCTCAACATGTAAATAAAAAGGAACATTTGCAGCCTTTGGATGCTTTATACGCACTGAGAAAAGAACATGGGCCGGGGCCCTTAGGCTCCCTTTCGTCCATTCGCAGCCAGGCAAGATTTAAACTCAGCATTACATGACCGGAAGTGCTGATGGGAATAAAATTGGTCCAAGTGACTGCTCGGCACGCGATCTGTCATTACAAGCTATGGAGATCCAAGACGACACCTTTTCTGGATACACATTAACATGAAATCTGGCTGGATGACTTTGGGCCAGTCACCAGGAGACTGAGAGTTCTAGTCCTGACTTAGACATGAAAGCTTGTTGCATGACTTTGGGCCAATCACTAAGAGACTGTGAGTTCTAGTCCCATTTTACACATGAAAGCTGGCAGGGTGACTTTGAGCCAGTCACCAGGAGGCTATGAGTTCTAGTCCTGACTTAGACATGAAAGCCAGCTGGGTGACTTTGGGCCAATCACCAGGAGACCGTGAGTTCTAGTACCTCCTTTGGCATGAAAACCAGCTGGGTGACTTTGAGCCAATCACCAGGAGACTGTGAGTTCTAGTCCTGACTTAGACATGAAAGCCAGCTGGGTGACTTTGAGCCAATCACCAGGAGACTGTGAGTTCTAGTCCTGACTTAGACATGAAAGCCAGCTGGGTGACTTTGGGCCAATCACCAGGAGACCGTGAGTTCTAGTACCTCCTTCGGCATGAAAACCAGCTTGGGTCAGTCCCTCTTTCTCAGTCTAGCCCTCATCTTAAGGTTGTTGTGGGGAAAAAATAGAAGGAGGGAGATATATTAAGTATGCTCACCACTTTTAGTTAAACTAATAAAGGCAGGATAAAAATCTAATAAATCAATAAATCAGTCAACAAACATACAGACCTGCATAGGTTGTACAGATAGCTATGGCCACACGATTTGCACAGTCACATGGGAGTGACCTCTCTAAAAAGGGGGTCTCTTGAAAAGCCTAATGTGGTATTAATCTTGCCCACAATTTGTTGCGAGGCAGGGTTTCTCAACTTTTTCTTCACCACTGACCCTCTTGAAATACCTTTTGTGGCCATGAACCATGGCCACGGACCCCCAAGGCTTAATTCAAGATTTAAATCATGACATTTCTTCAAGCATTCACAGACCCCCTGTAATGACATCGCGTCCCCCCCAATAGTCCGCGGACCACCGGTTGATAAGATAAGATAACCTTTATTGTCACTTTTTTTACTGTGGGCACAACGGCACACATCAAAAATGAAATTTAGTTGTCCGATCTCAAAGTGGAACACATACTTGACACACACCTAAAACATACGATGTACAACACATGTATAGACCCACACCTCTACATATATGTAGCAAATAAATATTAAATACTGTCCATCTTGAATATATAATGGAAGGAGGAAGCTTGAGAGTTCACAAGATTAATGCTGTATGGAATGAAACTATGGCTGAATCTGGATGTTCTGCTACGGATACCACGAAGCCTCCTCCCAGAAGGGAACAAGGAAAACAGGTCGTGAAGAGGATGTGTAGTGTCCCAGAAATCTTACGGACCCTGCTCAAGCAACGCTTCTGTGCTATGTCCTGAATGGGAGGGAGGGAACTGCCAATGATCTTTTCTGCCGTCCTCACCACTCTCTGCACCGCCTTCCTGTCTGAAACAGTGATGCTTCCAAACCAGATTGTGATGTTGTATGACAGGATGCTCTCAATCGTCCCTCTGTAGAAAGTGGTGAGGACAGGGGAAGGAAGATGTGCTTTTCTCATCCGACATAGAAAATGTAGGCGATGGTGTGCCCGCTTCACCAGTTTCTCACTGTTAAGCGACCAAGCCAGAACCACTGATCTAAGGGATATTTGAATTCTGACCATTACATAATACAGAAGCTTTGCAAGGGGTGAAATTTCCCCGCCCCCCGCCACCTTTGAGATTGTCCTTTGAAACTTTATGGCATTTTTGAAAGGATTCAACACCTTCTCTACACACACACACACACACACACACACACTAGCTGTTTTATGCTCTTTTTTAAAAAAAAAATCTAGCTTTATGCTTTGCTTTCAGCTATTCTTGTCATGCCCACTGCTGCCCACAGCGGCTGGCTGCAAGATGGTGACCATATAAATCGAATAAATGCAATTAAAATAACTACGTAGCACCAACTGAGGTCTCTACTGCTGCTTCTTACTTCTGATCAAAACCAGCGGTTGATCTATTTCCCATTTGAGGAACTGTTTGGGGATAGCATTGATTACTGCTTTTAGAAATATGATTAACACAAGGCAAATATTGACATATAACACACAGAGTGACTGCATTCCAGCAGATGTTTAATCTAGTTGTCAAATTAACCCTATTGTCTGGGTTCACACAACACTTTGGAATTAGAAAGGAGCCAAACAGACAAGATTTGCACAATAGGTTAAACCAGGGTTCCCTAACCCTAGCCATTTTAAGATGTGTGGACTTCAACTCCCAGAATTCCCAAGCCAGCATTGTTGGCTGTGGTATTCTGGTCATTGAAGTCCATACATCTTAAAATGGCTAAGGTTGGGAAATACTGTTTTTAATCATTAAAGGAAAAAAAAAGTCACTAAAACTCATAAAATCCAGAGAACCCTTAGAACTGGGGTCTTCAAACTTGGCCCCTTTTATGACTTGTGGACTTCAACTCCCAGAATTCCTCAGCCAGGCACGTGTGCCTGGCTGAGGAATTCTGGGAGTTGAAGTCCACAAGTCATAAAAGGGCCAAGTTTGAAGACCCCTGCCTCAGAATAATAGAGTTGGAAGGGATCTCAGATAATAAAACTAAACTAACTTAGCACATTGGGCAACTACTAGATCTATTTCTGACCTGGTTGAACAACAGGGTGTGAATGCAACAAGACAGAATCTTGTTTTTAAGCTAATTGTCATCACCGGTCACCACTGCTTTCCAAGTGACACGAGTTTGTCTGCCACAGTGGCGGTGCACAGTTTCTTTGAATATTTATGGCACACTGCTAGGAAAAAAAAATGCACGGATCATTAATCCTAGAGGTCTTCTGAGGGCAAAGATAAACTGATTAAGGAAGTTTTGAGATGATCTGACCTGGGTTTCTTGGTTAAGCAACTTGTGAAATTGACTAGAGGCTAGGAAAAAGGCCAAGATAGCTAAGACAGCAGTAGGCACGCTTAATCCCAGCTTCCCCCAAAGGATTAGTGAGGAGTTATTATAAAATCAGAGGAGAAGAAGTGGTTTTCTTCCCCTACATTCAGTGCACAAGAATGAAAACATGCTGCTTTGAAGCTGCAGGAGTTTACAGAGATAAAATTGGACACATGCTCCCCACCACCACCACCACCACCCGGCACAGGCAAAATGCCCTCTCCAAATGTAGAGTTAATGATCTCTCCGTATCTATGACTATGTCTGTTGTTCATTTTCCAACCATAGGATGCTCTGTTGTGCTGTTTGTCATATGCCGAGGGAACTAGGATGGACTTTGGGAAAACTAACCACACATGAAAGGAAGGAAGATGGATGGGAGGGAGG
>NW_015387670.1:195531-199598 GCF_001527695.2 Protobothrops mucrosquamatus
AGGGAGGGAGGGAGGGAGGAAGGAAGGAAGGTGGATGGTAGGGAGGGAGGAGGGAGGGAGGGAGGGTGGATGGAAGGAAGGAAGATGAATGGGAGGGAGGGAGGGAGGAATCCTTAATGCTTGATTCTGGAATTATCCTGAAAGCCAACCAGCAGTCCAAATGGCAAAAGGGGCTCTTGTTTCCCTAACTGTGTGTGGAATCAAGGACACACTTCGTACCAAATAAGGTCTGTCCCTTAAAATCAGAGCCATCTGGTAGCTCTACCTCTGGGGGAGATCCCAGAGGGAGGAAAGGAGGGGTTGTCCCTATAACTTTTCAGCTAAGCCAGCCTTTCTTGTGGCTCCCTCTTCCAGCAGCAGGACCTCCATGATTCACGGCAAAGAACCTCCTCGATGAACTTCAAACAAGCTCCCAGCTGAGCAACCCAAGAGCTGAGCGAGAAGAAAGGACGAGCTGAATTGAGATGCTCCGAGACAGGAGCTGGGTGGGAAGGACCTGGTCTGGATTAACCGTCGGTACTGAATCGTCTGCAGAGCCGGCCTTCTGCCAGATTCAGAGCCTCCTCGTGCGGTGCAATCAGTCAAAAAATGCCAGATGTCTCCAATGAAACAAGATCCATTCACATGACCGTGGGGTGCCCACATTGTGGCTAGGAAGTAAAATGTACAAATCAACAAATGCATAAATAAAAAATCTGCAAGCCCCAGATTCCTTTTTTTTTTTTTGCTCCTTTTTTTTTTGCTTTTAACACGTTATGCCAATTAAATCCAAGTTGCCTGTTGTTGTTGTTTTTTTTATTTTGCATCATAAATTATTTTGCTTCTGTCTGTTGCAAGAAAGGGAAAGTCCATCCAATGAAAACATTCTTTTTCCTCCAAATTTACTTCTTCCGTATGATTATAATTTGCTATCTTGTTCTTCTCTTTCTCTTTTACAATAGCCCTCTAAAAAAAATATCGGAGATGCCTTGAGTAACAACAGATGTGTAGCTGATAGAAGAAAATATTTGTAAATCAGGGTTGGTCTGTGGGGTCCTTGGTGCTCTCAACCAAGCTCAGAGAGCACCAAAGACGCCACAGATATAAAACTATTGACTTCTGGACACTCTGTAATGCAAAGTTTAGAAACGGCATTATTTAGAAACATACAGCCGTAGATATGTAAAATTAGCAAGCACCATAAATATCATCCAGTCCAGTTCTCTGCCATGTAATAATAATAATAATAATAATAATAATAATAATAATAATAATAATAATAATAATAATAATAATAATAATAATAATAATAATAATAATAATAATAATAATAATAATAATAATGGTGTTCAAGTGGTGCTCCAGTGCAATCCCAAAACAACTGGAGCACAACTTGAACACCATTGGCATTGACAAATTTGCCATTAGTCAATTGCAAAAGGTGGTCTTACTAGGAACCGCTTCCATCCTGCGACGATATCTGTAATAACATCAAACATCCACATCTGCCTATCCCAGGTCCTGGGTAAGGACTCGATAGGTAGACAAAATGCCAAATCCAGTCTGAACATCTGGCTGACTGTGCGATGATCCATAATAATAATAATAATAAAGTTGGAAGGGACCTTGGAAGTCATCTAGTCCAACCCCCTGCTCAGACAGGAAATGCTATATCATTTCAGACAAATGGCTGTCCAGTCTCATCTTAAACACTTCCACTGTTGGAGCATTCACTGCTTCTGGAGGCAGGTTGTTCCACTGGTTAATTGTTCTAACTGTCAGGAAATTTCTCCTTAGTTCTAGGTTGCTTCTCTCCTTGATTAGTTTCCATCCGTTGCTTCTTGTCCTGCCTTCAGGTGCTTTGGAGAATAGCTAGACTCCCTCTTCTTTGTGGCAGCCCCTGAGATACTGGAAGACTGCTATCATGTCCCCCCTCGTCCTTCTCTTCATTAAATTAGACATACCCAATTCCAGCAACCGTTCCTCATATGTTTTAACCTCCAGTCTTCTGATTATCTTTGTTGCTCTTCTCTGTACTCAACATCTTTTTTACATCGTGGATGTAAAAATACTGGATGCTGTATTCCAAGTGTGGCCTTACCAAGGCATTGTAAAGGCATTGTGCTGGGAAACCAACACAACCATCCATGAGAGGAGGTTTTTCTAACCTCTTCTTAGAAGGCTTCAGCGATGGAGAACCCACAACTGCAAATACACTGTCTCCTGTTTCTGCAAAGACGTTTCTACACATGGAAGCAGCTAGGAATGGCCAGCCTTGGGACGTCTTCTAGCCAAACAACGAGGCACCAAGCAAAAGTGAAGAGGAGGTCTAAATGTAGACCAACCATCAGCCAAAACAGCAGGAAAATAAGAACAAAACACCTGAGAAGAATAAAATGTGAACACTGGCGCTGGGTCCATAATTTCAGTCCTACCAGTCAGTCACAGCAATATTCAACACTATATTGGTTCTCTTGGGGTACCTTCCAGTAGTCAACTTTGACTTTCAAAGAAACTGGTTGCAGACTGCAGATCTATCTAGCACCGTGTCTGACTCTTGACAAGTATCCACTTTTGGAACAATTTCCTCTTAGATTTTATATATGCACCATAAACATCATGCAGTCCAATTCTCTGGACCATCCATGGGAAGTGGTTGTCTAACCTCTTCTTAGAAGCCTTCAGAGATGGAGAACCCACAACCTCCAAAGGTAAAACGTACCTTATACATTCACCACAGATTTTACACACACAATACGAAAATGATTCTTTTTGCAAAAAAAATAATAATAATTCTGCTAGTAATTTGTGCCAAAAAAAAAAAAATCTACCAGGAGTATGCATGTTGACTACGCACCACCTTGGATCCATTCTAAAGGAATGTTTTGTCTCCTGTTCAGGAGAAACTCCAAGAGGAGAGAGGCGATTGGGAATACATTGTGACGGAAAACAAGGGATATCAATGGATCATCGACATCCTTCACTCAAAGTCATTTTGTGTGAGCCACCTTGTAGATCTCTACTTTCCCAGCCAGGATCTTGCTATATAACAACAACAACAACAACAACAACAACAACAACAATAATAATAATAATAATAATAATAATAATAATAATAATAATAATAATAATAATGTTGGAAGGGACCTTGGAGGTCATCTAGTCCAACCCCCTGCTCAGGCAGGAAACCCTATACCATTTCGGACAAATGGCCGTCCAGTCTCTTCTTAAAAACTTCCAGTGTTGGAGCATTCACCACTTCTGGAAGCAGGTTGTTCCACTGGTTAATTGTTCTAACTGTCAGGAAGTTTCTCCTTAGTTCTAGGTTGCTTCTCTCCTTGGTTAGCTTCCATCCGTTGCTTCTTGTCTTGCCTTCAGGTGCCTTGGAAAATAGCTTGACTCCCTCTTCTTTGTGGCATCCCCTGAGATACTGGAACACTGCTGTCATGTCCTCCCTCGTCCTTCTCTTCGTTAAACTAGACAGCAACCGTTCCTTATATGCTTTAGCCTCCAGTCCCCTAATCATCTTTGTTGCTCTTCTCTGTACTCTTTCTAGAGTCTCAACATCTTTTTTACATCATGGTGACCAAAACTGGATGCAATATTCCAAGTGTGGCCTTACCAAGGCATTGTAAAGTGGTATTAATACTTCACGTGATCTTGATTCTATCCCTCTGTTAATGCAGCCTAGCACTGTGTTGGCCTTTTTGGCAGCTGCAGCACACGGCTGGCTCATATCTAAGTGATTGACTCATATTTAAGTGATTGGCTCATATTTAAGTGATCTGATGTGGAATAACCTCAGCTCTTTTGCTTTCTTCCTGGACTAAAAGGCTTCCAAGGAAAAAGAGTCAAAGAGCACCAGCACCAGAATACTAGTGTATATCTGTATTTATTTATTTATTTTACAAAATTTATATGCCGCCCTTCTCCCCATGGGACTCAGGGCGGCTCACAGCATGTTAAAACAATATACAGAATTACCCCTTCTAAAAACCAATTAAAACCCAAATATTAGTGGCTGTGACTATTTAAAATCATTAAAAATTATCCCTATTTAAAATTCACCCTAGGTCAGTCCCGCTTGT
>NW_015387670.1:199801-208091 GCF_001527695.2 Protobothrops mucrosquamatus
CCGACGGCACCCTGAGGAGGCCCGCTCTGTGGGAGCGTACCGGTCTGTGGGAGGGAATCTGCGGCAGAAGGCGGTCTCGGAGGTAGCCAGGACCGATGCCATGGAGCGCTTTAAAGGTGGTGACTAGCACCTTAAAGCGTACCCGGAAGGCCACTGGCAACCAGTGCAGCTCGCGCAGCAGCGGCGTTACATGGGAGCGTTACTGAAGAAAGTTAACTTTCTTTCTGATTTTAATTTCATCAGAGTTTGTGTTTGTGTGTGTGTGTGTGAAAGGACACAGCCCCTTTCGGACAAAATCTTTCCTTGCATATTAATAGCTTCTTCATCTTTGACCTTGGCGACTGTTGACTCAAAAATAAAGCACCTGTAGCAGCCATTGCCAAGGTCTTCCACTTTCCACACCTGGACCAAATGAGAGGAGAAAGGAGAATCTCATTTGTCTGTTTGTTTCTCTCTATATATCCTCTTCCTTTTCTCTTGGCATTGGAGCAACAGTTAATGGAAAAAGTCTTCTTGTGGCTTTAATTAAAGAGGTTCCAGAATGCGAGGAATGTAGCATTGTCTTTCTGCTTACTTGGAGACACGCTCGCCCCGAACCGTCCCTCCAGCTGGGAAGAATGAATGTTATGGAAGAGACTCCAGACGTTGTGCAGCCCAGCCCTGTAACATCTTACCCCAAGATTCATTCTAATCAGGCACGGCTCCCCATCGTTGTCCTGGAAGACTACATCCCACCAACATTAGGTTTCAATTGCTCAGGGTAATCTGGGGGAGAAGGGCATGACCAACTAGGCTCCTTCATCTTAGCTCAAGAGAATCATCAATGAGGGGAGTGTGTGTATGCGTGTGTGTGTGTGTGTTACAATGTAGTTTGGAGTGCTGGGAGGGAGGAGCTGCTTCCCAGACTGGAGCTGGGAATGTCTGGTAGGCAGGAAGAGAGCTAAGATGACTCCTCTCTAGCAGTTCTCAGAATATATCTGCATGGCCTGGGTCCAGGTTAGTTGAGGAACCACCTCACCCTTATGGGACAGGCCCGCCTCATCCATGCAGGCAGAGGAGGCAGGCTTTGGATCCTGTCAATCAAGGAATCCAGTCAAGGAGTCCAATCAAATTTGGACTAGATGACCTACAAAAGACATGTCAAACACAAGGCCTGGGGGCCGGATGTGGCCTGTGAAGTGGTTTCATGTGGCCCGCGAAGCCATCCTGGAAATAGTGAGGGAACGGCCCCCGCTGCCTTGGCCCAGGCCGGCCGGGAGCCAATGTACAATTTTTTGGTGGCCATCTTGGCACTTGCCCTGGTGGACCATGCCTTGGCACTTGCCCCGGTCCCACCCCCTTCTGCCAGAGACTTTCAGATCTGTCCCACTCCTGCCCAGGCCCCCCATAGGCACCCTTGATGCGAATGATGTAGAACTGGCCATGCCCACCCAGTAGGCCACACCCACTCCATCCACACCCACCCAGTAGGCTGCACCCACTCTGGCCACATCCACACGCCCCCCCCAGGGCAACCGCAATGCTGATGCGGCCCTCAATGAAATTGAGTTTGACACCCCTGACCTACAAGGTCCCTTCCCTTATTCTAATTCTAATTCTCTGAGAACATCTATATTTTAAAAAATGTTATAGAGGGAAGAAGAAAATAAAGAATTGGGCAGGGCAGGGCAAACTTGGAATTCCAGTTGGTGGGGTCTTGTCAAGGGCCGGGGAAATCAAGAGATTCAGTCGGTTCAAATGAGTATAAAGATTTATTGCATGTTTGAGCTCTCTACAAGAATTTGAGCTACTAATGGCCAAGGGAAATTAGCGGGGGTTAAGAAGGGCATTCAAGGTGGGCGGGCCTTAGAACTCTTGTGGGCGGGAAGGGACTCATGGCTGATGGTGTGTTTGACCCCCTCCCTCAGGTTCAGCCTGATCATCTGCTACCGGTCTAGGACAGGGGTAGGCAACCTTGGTTCTTTTATGACTCGTGGACTTCAACGCCCAGAGAAGAGTTTTGAGTTCATTAAAGTACATATTATTGGGAGAAGTGTCACTGGAACTATGTTCAATTTTAGCAAAGCCCTAGCCTGTCCACCTGCCCTGTACTCTTCTAAAAGTAGTAGAGTTAGTAGTAGAGTTAGTTCTCACAGTCAGGGAAAAACTAGATAAGAGTCATTCTGACCATTACAAAAACAAAGAACGGATGGAAGAGGACCAGTTCACTCAAAAGAAGGGGTCAAGTAGTCTGGTATATCAGTAGGAAGGGGAAAGAAATGGAAGAGGGGTTGAACTTGATATCTTGAAATGCAGGATTTGCTCTTGAAATGCAGCAGTAGGTAAGAAGCTTGGATAATATTGACAATTATTTTTTCAATAAATGTTAGTTACCCAATTTGGATTTCGCCTAAGTGATTTCGGTCCTGGATGAGTAGGTGAAATAGCTAAGCAGACATGGAGAACAC
Source organism: Protobothrops mucrosquamatus (assembly GCF_001527695.2). NCBI lineage: Eukaryota > Metazoa > Chordata > Lepidosauria > Squamata > Viperidae > Protobothrops > Protobothrops mucrosquamatus. The sequence goes on from NW_015387670.1 coordinate 202,249, forward strand.
AACAAACATGTGTTTGTTGATCTATGTCAGTGTTTTTCAAACATGACAACATTTAGACTTGTGGACTTCAACACCCAGAATTCCCCAGCCAGCATAGCTGGCTGGGGAATTCTGGGTGTTGAAGTCCACACATCTTAAAGTGGCCAAGGTTGGAAAAATATGGATCTAGATCAACACTAGCTTTTGACAGCAAAGTCATATTTGGATGTTGTCATTCAACAAAAGCTGGAAGCCACTTTGTGAATTAAACGGATTGACTGTTGCAGAATCCTTGACTGGATTTACACATGGTTAGCCTGATCACAAACTTGCTTTCTGTTGTTGTAACACTTTGTAAATTAATTTAGACCATGCTAAGAATAGAGGGAGGAAAAAACCTTTAAAAAGCTTTAACACTTAGTATAGCGGGTACGGTAGTAGTTGCTAGATCTTGCATCTGGTTAACAACCCGCTTGTTTGCACAGATATGTGTGCATAGGTGTGCATGTTTTATTCTCCCCACCTCCAATTAAATTGCAATTAAATATATGAAAGATCATTGTAAAAAATAAATACTAGGCAGTCTAATAGGACTTGTCTAACCTTAACCTTGTAAAATAATATTATGTATATTTATTCAGAATTAATTCCCATTTGGGCATTAAAAGTTTCTTCTAGGAATGCTCAGATCAGATTTTGGTACAGGAGAATATGTAGCAATGGATGTTTAAGCACCACATCGCTTTATAGGTATTTCAAAAGTCAATTTCGTAGATCAATAAGCCAGGAACACAGCTGTGAATGGGTGGATGGATGGATGGATGGATGGATGGATGGATGGATGGATGGATGGATGGATGGATGGATGGATGGATGGATGTGTAGATGGATGCTTAAGTGGAAAGACAGATAGATGATAACTAGCTAGAGCTAGAGAGAGACAGAGAGAGACAGAGACAGACAGACAGACAAATAGATAGATACATGGATAGATAGATAGATAGATAGATAGATAGATAGATAGATAGATAGATAGATAGATAGATGGATGGATGGATGGATGGATGGATGGATGGATGGATGGATGGATGGATGGATGGATGGATGGATGGACGGACAGATGGATGGATGGATGGATGGATGGACTGACGGATGAATAGCCAGAATATATATTAGATATATTAGATAGACAGAAAGACAGAAAGGCAGATTATATGAGGGTGTCTGTGTGTGAAGAGATGGGTTGCAACTCTTGGAGGTCCCTTTTAACCACGTTACCACATTTGCGTTGCATAATCATAGAATCTTAAGGGTTGGAAAAATTGAAACTGTCAAGTCCAACTCTCTGCTCAGGACAGGAACCCAGATTAAAGGAGCCCCAACAGATGGTTGCCTAATCTCTGTTTCAAAATATAAAGTGTGAGGAAGTCCACAACCTCTCTGAGTCACTTTTCTATGGTCACGCTGTTCATATCGTTAAGATATGTGTGTGTGTGTGCATGCGTGTGTGTGTGTGTGTGTGTTTTCCTAACATACACTTTGAATTTGCCTGCCTGAAACTTCAGTCCATTATTCCCTGTCCTGCTCTGTGGACCAGAAAAAACAGATCTTGACCTTCCTCAGTGTGACATCTGTTCGGATAATTGAAGACTGTTGATCAAATTGCCTCTTGATCTTCTCTTCTCGGGGCTAACCATGTCCAGCCCTGCTCTGACAAATCAGTTTCAGATCATTTTCATGACATCGGGCCTAGCTACTTGAGGGACCGTCCGTCTCCCATAACATCTGCCCAATTGATTCGGTCCTGCAGGGTTGATGCACTCCAAGTGCCTTTGATTAAACAACATCATCTTTCAGAAACCCGGAAACACACCTCTGTANTCTCGGGGCTAACCATGTCCAGCCCTGCTCTGACAAATCAGTTTCAGATCATTTTCATGACATCGGGCCTAGCTACTTGAGGGACCGTCCGTCTCCCATAACATCTGCCCAATTGATTCGGTCCTGCAGGGTTGATGCACTCCAAGTGCCTTTGATTAAACAACATCATCTTTCAGAAACCCGGAAACACACCTCTGTAGCAACACCTGCCCTCTGGAATGAGCTTTCCCTAAAATGCAAATAATTGCAATTCTACCATTGCTTAAAAGAGCCGTGAAGACTTGGATCGTCACCCAGGCCTTTAGACAAGGACAGTGAGACACACACACACACACACACCCTCACTTCATTACATTGACATCTTTTATCTTCACATGGCTCAATAGTAGTAACTGCAACAGGAATCTCAGAGTCCTAGTGCACAATCACTTAAACACGAGCCAGCAGTGTACTGTAGCCGCCAAAAAAAAGCCAACATAGTCCTAGGCTGCATTAACAGAGGGATAGAATCAAAATCACGTGAAGTGTTAATACCGCTTTATAACGCCTTGGAAAGACCACATTTGGAATACTGCATCCAGTTTTAGTCGCCGTGATATATAAAAAAGACATTGAAACTCTACAAATAGTGAAGAGAAGAGCAACAAAGATGATCAGGGGACTGAAGGCTAAAACATATAAGGAACGGTTGCAAGAATTGTATATGTCTAGTTTAATGAAGAGAAGGACTAGGGGTGACATGATAGCAGTGTTCCAATATCTCAGGGGTTTCCACAAAGAAGAGGGGGTCAAGCTATTCTCCAAAGCTCCTGAAGGCAGGACAAGAAGCAATGGATGGAAACTAACCAAAGAGACAAGCAACCTAGAACTAAGGAGAAATTTCCTGACAGTGAGAACAATTAACCAGTGGAACAGCCTGCCTCCAGAAGTTGTGAATGTTCCAACACTGGAGGTTTTTAAGAAGAGACTGGACAACCATTTGTCTGAAATTTTATAGGGTTTCCTGCTTGAGCAGGGGGTTGGACTAGAAGACCTCCAAGGTCCCTTCCAACTTTGTTATTCTGTTATTCTGGTCTTACTCTAATTTTTTTGATTGTTGTGAGCCACCCAAAGTCTTTGAGACTCAAGAAATGTATAAGTTGAATAAATTATTATTTTTTTCAAAAAAAAGCAACCCAAGTGAAGCAAGAGAGCAAACTGATGCAGAAGGAATAGGAAAAAAAAACCCTCCTGACCACAAATATTGCTCCTCCCTGGATGAATTTTTCATGCACCCACTCCACATTCCTGGAAGTCAAGAAGCAATAGGGTCATTTTTCGTGTGAATGCTCTAAATCAGGGTTGTCGGGTTTTTTACAATCCAAACAGTGCCAAATGGCAGTGTGAAAACTCTACATTTAGTAGATGTGAGTAAATATTATCATTCTCCAGATTCTCATCATCATCATCAGAGTTGGAAAGGATCTTGGAGGTCTTCTAGTCTAACCCTTGGTCAAGCAAGAGACCCTATACGAGTGGTGGCGAACCTATGGCACACGTGCCAGAGGCGGCACGCAGAGCCCTCTCTGTGGGCACGCGTGCCATGCCCCAGAGATGGCAACCATCTCTCTTCAACCAGCCACCCGCTAACTCGAGGCCCCACGTGGCCGGATGCATCCCAGCATGGCTGGTTTCTCTCCCCCCATCCCGTCCCTCGTGGCCTTGCATGCTCTTCTTTTCCCGGGCACAACCCACTACATCGCCTCCTCAGCTGTCGGCCGGCCGTCCATCTCAGAGGCGGCTTCTCTGAACTGCTGGCGGCAGGCTGCAGAGCCCCAGAGTGCACTGGTCGACGAGACAGCAGGCTGTGGCTGCTGACCACACTGTTGGCCCTCATGTGCTCGCTGGCCTCTGTGTGCGGGGGCCGATGGTGTCAGGCAGCAGCCACCCTGGCCCCTGCCTCGCCTTGCTCTGCAACAATGGCACCCCCGCCCTGCCTCGCCTTGCCTCGCCTCACCCCGCAGGACGAGCCTCCTGCCCACCGCCCCACCTGCCAGAGACCCCCCTGGATCTCCTCCAACCCTGCCCAGCCCCCACAGGTGTCCCTCCCCACAAGCAGCATCGAGGTGACCATGCCCACCTTGGCCACACCCACCCAGTCTGCCATGACCACCACAACCATGCCCACCCAGTGGATCATGCGCACCTGGCACCTGGCAATAAATAAGTGGGTTTTGGGTTGCAGTTTGGGCATTCGGTCTCTAAAAGGTTCGCCATCACTGCCCCTATACCATTTTAGACAAATGGTTGTCCCAATCTCTACTTAAAAGCCTCCAGTGATGGAGCACCCACAACTTCTGGAGGCAGGTTGTTCCACTGGTTGATTGTTCTCACTGTCAGGAAATTTCTCCTTAGTTCTAGGTTGCTTGTCTCCTTGATTAGTTTCCATCCATTGTCCCAGCAAACAAGGCTTTAATGTACAGTACATATGCTTTCGGTAGGGAGAGAAATCTACCAAAAGAGCAGTGGTGGGATTCAGCCAGTTCGCACCACTTCGGCAGAACCGGTAGCTAATGTTTTGTTGCCCAGGCCCAGAACGGACTTCCGGAAGCGGCATCCACACAGAGAACCAGTTGTTCACATATTTGAATCCCACCACTGCAAAAGGGCAAAGTTGAAATGAAGGTGAAGGTCCCATGCAGCCAACATCCGAAGAATTTTGGGAAAAGCAAAGTAAAAAAATAGACTGATAAGTCAAGGGCCAAGATAATTACAGCCATCTACACATCAAATGTTCATGAGTACCAATAAAGCTACGAAGAAAGTTTTAACATTTCCATCAGCCGAACAGCTACTGCATTTCAGAACCTCAGGCTGATCTGGGTCTTCAAGGTAGAGGCGAACTCTGTTACCCATGAAAGCTGGGACATGACCACTGAAGTAAAGACAAGGATAGAGAAAGCTCTAACAGCATTCCTCAAAATGAAAAAGGTCTTCTGCAGTCACGACATAAGCCTAAGACTGAAAATCAGGCTTGTCAGATGCTATATTTTTTTCTATCCTGCTCTATGGAGTAGAGAGTTGGTCTCTGTCAGAAGGCCACCTGAAGAGACTAGAAGCATTTGAAATGTGGATTTACAGGCAGCTGTTACGTATAAGCTGGGTTGACAAGATCAGAAATGAGGAGGGGATAAGCCGCCTGGGAAAGCCAAGGGAAATCATCAAAACAATTAAAAAACGAAAATTAGAATATTTCGGACATGTGATGCGACACCCAGAAAAATACAGCATATTCCATTTAATCCTCCAGGGAAAGATTGAAGGCAAATGAGGTCCAGGCAGAAGAAGAACATCATGGCTTCAAAATCTAAGGGACTGGTTTGGACAAAACTCAGTAGCACTTTTTCGTGCAGCTGCTGATAAAAACAGGATCGCCAATGTCCGATAACGGATATGTCAGAAGAAGAAGAAGAAGAAGAAGAAAGAAGAAGAAGAAGAAGAAGAAGAAGAAGAAGAAGAAGAAGAAGAAGAAGAAGAAGAAGAAGAAGAAGAAGAAGAAGAAGAAGAAGAAGAAGAAGAAGAAGAAGAAAAGTTTTTCATTAGTTTTTTATTTCAAACATTCAATAATAATTTTTCAACCAACGTGCTGTCTGAGTTTACATTCGCTAATACATATTTAATTTATTTATTTATTTATTTATTTATTTATTATTTACATTTATATCCCGCCCTTCTCCTTTCGGACTCAGGGCGGCTAACAATCAATTAAAATATAAAAAATACAATACTCCTGTTAAAATTTAAATAAAAAGAAATATTTAACTGTGATCTGATTAAAAGTAATTAAAACCCCTTTAAAATCCCTTAGGCCAGTCCCGCAAGCTGGAACAACCATGTCTTGAGGGCGCGGCGGAAGGAAGGGAGATCAGGGATCACCCTGATCTCTGGGGGCAGTTCATTCCAGAGGGTGGGAGCTCCCACAGAGAAGGCCCTCCCCCTTGGGG
>NW_015387670.1:209450-211480 GCF_001527695.2 Protobothrops mucrosquamatus
AATAGCTAAGCATCTGAATGTTGATCACTGTTCCAGGGTGCTGATGATGTTACCTAAGTGGGTAATGAAACGTCTGCAAGAAAACAACCAGGGTCAAAGAGCACCAAGGATCCCTCATTTCAATGTTGGGTTACAAAAAGCCCTGAGTTATCCATTTCTGTCTACAAACTTGATGTCATTATTTCGTTATTTATTATTTGGTAAGTTTATTTGCCACTATTTCACCCTGAGGCTACTCTAGGCAGTTTACAATCATAAAAAGGAAGAAAATGAAAGGAATGCAAACAGAACAGAAGTAAAATAATAGAATCATAAAATATACAGTGAAAAAGAACACAGGAACACATCAATAGAGGCTTTAAAAATATAATCAATACGGCTCGGAAGCCAAAATGGGGTTTTTTCCTCCTTCCCATCACCATATCTTGCACCATTTGACTCATCACAGCAGCTTCTATTAAAGAATCCAATCACAATCCTCAGATTACGTTTGTACAAAACACTTCAGCTTGGATTAAGCGATCCGTGGCTTTCCAAATTCATCCAATCTCGGGGTTTGCAAGACATAGTAACCCATAACATAAATACAAGAACTGGAATTTTGCAGAGCTGTACACTGAAATGTGGTTCAATAGCATCATATAAGCCTAAGGAGCTTCAATATCCTGATCAAAACAACCCGCTGGTTTGATTTTATTTTTTTATTTTTTTGCTGAACTAAGTAGTGTACCTTTTCTGCTGTTCGTATCCCTCAAGGAAAACGTGTTGTATTTGGTAGTGCAGAAGAACCACATTTATCTGAAATATCTATAATAAAAGCCGTCAGAAGGGAAAGTAAGGGGAAAAGATCAGGTACGAATGCATGTCCTGTGCCTTGAAAGAAGCAGTCGATACAGTAATGGGACATAACAATGTTCTGTAGATCCTTGCTTTGTCCAACGCTGTTGTTCCTTCAAGAGAAATAAACTGCTGAACATTGTAAGAAAATGGTTCAGAATACACACACACACACACACACACACACACGTATACGTATACATATATGTATATGTATATATATATCCTTGATTAGCTAAAAATGCAAATCCTGGGTATACTCATACTTAAAAAAAACAATCGAACACCGGGATAAAATACAAACAAAACTGTTTAAGAGCACACGGATGGATGTGGGACAGCTAGAAACAATACGGCCAATTGGGGTGGGTAGACCGGTAACTTGCTCCATTGAGCAGAGCGCAAAAGCGGCCAGCTTTATAAGCAAGCTCTTACACACACACACACATATTATACACACACACACACACACACATATATATATATTATACATACACACACACACATATATATACACACACTCACATATATATTATTATACATACACACACATACACATACACACACACACATAAATATATATTATATATACAGATGCACACATACACACACACACACACATATATATATATATATGGAAGTTTTTAAGAAGAGACTGGACAGGCATTTGTCCGAAATGGTATACGGTTTCCTGCCTGAGCAGGAGGTTGGACTAGATGACCTCCAAGGTCCCTTCCAACTTTATTATTATTATTATTATTATTATTATTATTATTATTATTATTATTATTATTATTATTATTATTATTATTATTATTATTATTATTATTATTATTATTATATACACACACACTCACACACTCACACACCACAGAGAGAGAGAGTTATACAGATGGTCCTCAACTTTACAACCGCAATTGAGTCCAAAATTTCTGTTGCTAAGTGGGATATTTGTTAAATGAATTTTTCCCCCATTTTACGACCTTTCTTGTCACAGTTGCGCCCTTTTCTGGACCGGGATGCTTTGCGCACAGTCACTCAGGCTCTCGTCACCTCCCGCCTGGACTACTGTAATGCTCTTTACATGGGGCTCCCTATGAGGAGCATCCGGAGGCTTCAGCTGGTCCAGAATGCGGCCGCGCGGGCGGTGTTGGGAGCGACACGTCGCTCCCACGTAACGCCGCTGCTGCGCG
>NW_015387670.1:212755-220624 GCF_001527695.2 Protobothrops mucrosquamatus
GGTAGAGTTTTATTTAACAGATGGGGGTCATCAGGCATCCGATGGTGGAATGGAGAGAAAAACATTGCTGTAGCTGTGAAATTCTAATGGAAGCGAAGGTGTCACTAGACAAAGGCAGACGTGTTTACTTATCAAACTGTCAAACCAAGCTAAGAGTCTTCTTATAAAAACACGAGGAGGGGAAAATTGGAAAAAAAAAATGAGGAAGGGAATACTGCATCCAGTTTTGATCACCAAATTACAAAAAAAAAGAGGTTAAGGCTGGGGGAAAAGTGCAAAGAAGAGCAACTAAGACGATTAAAGCCTGGAGAATTAAACCTATGAAGAACAGTTGCAGGAAGTGGCTATGGCCAATCTAGAGAAAAGAAGGATTTGGAGTGACATGACAGCAGTCTTCCAGTATTTGAGGGGCTGCCCCAAAGAGGAGGGGGGTAAACCTATTTTCCAAAGCGCCAGAAAGCAAGACAAGAAACAATGGATGGAAACTAACCAAGGAGAGAAGCAACCTGGAATTAAGGAGAAACTTCCTAACAGTGAGAACAATTAATCAGTGGAACAGCTTGCCTTCAGAAGTTGTGGATGCTCCATCACTGGAGGCTTTTAAGAAGAGACTGGACATCCATTTGTTTGAAATGGTCTAGGGCCAGACATGTCAAACACAAGGCCCCGGGGACCGGATGTGGCCCGTGAAGTGGTTTCATGTGGCCCGCGAAGCCATCCTGGAAACAGTGAGGGAACGGCCCCCGCTGCCTTGGCCCTGGCCCAGGCCAGCCGGGAGCCAATGTACAATTTTGTGGTGGCCATCTATGCTGAAACACATTCAGTCTTAGCTCCACAAGGCCATCTGGAAACAGCAAGGAATCAGCCCCTGCCGTCTCGACCCCACCCCCAGGGTAGGTCTGGAATCTTCTTGTTGGACTCTTGTGCTCCCTCAAAAAGTGATGATGGTTGCAGTCTTCTCCTGTTCCTCTTTCTCCTTCCCATATTCCCTTTCATGGGTCTTTGCCATTTTTCTGCCCGCCCCCCATCCTTTTTTCTCAACTCAAAAAGTAAATTCTGGTTAGTGTTCAGAAAATGCATTCAAGGCCACATCCCCTGAAGAACACAGAATTTTTATGATGACTGTGCCTTGGGAAGGGTGAAACTGAATGATATTTGTCTGTCCAAGGCAGGCATGTCAAACTCGCGACGTCACGTGACGCTGCGGGACGTATCACGACTTTTTCCCCATTGCCGGCAAAGGGGTGGGCGCAGTTTCTGTACGATGCATCCGACCCACGGGCCAGCAGTTTGACATGCCTGGTCTAAGGGAACCTAGTGACTGGGTTTCCCCCCCCCCAAAAAAAAGGGGTTGCATATAAACCCATGGGGCTGTGGGTTGCCATTCCTGCTTGGCTGTGATCTGCAAATTCAACCATTGTTTATGGAAGGACAGGAGGTGGGCCCTCTCTTCCTAATCTAATTGATTTGTCAGTTGCAAACTTACAGAAGTAGCTCTTGTCCTTCTGGATGCAGGCTCTAATGATATCCAGATTGGTCTTCCGAAGGTGCTTCAAGAGGTCTGCCTTTGAAAACAGCCTGGGAGGTCAGCTGGTGGAAAGCTTTGTTGTTTTAAACAATCTGTTTAAACCAGACTTACGGTTTTGGGGAACTTCTCAACTCGATTCCAAATTGTTCTGTTTTGCACGGTGCACCACATCAGGAGCTGACTGTCTGGAAGAGTGGCTAAGAAGTACATCGCCCAACTGTTGGAAGCAAAACCCGAACTCAGCCTTCCCTGTCGTCCTATGAACAAAGAAGAAAAAGTCAACAACAGAACAATGCCACTGGAGAGAGCTAAAGTATGGAACATGATTTACCTGACAATCATCTGAGCAAAAGCAAACATCCCGGGCCGAAAGTGGAAGAGAGGACACCTTTTTCACTCAATCGTCAGCTACTCAAAGAGGGAAGTATCGGCTGATCTGATCATCACCCTGTTGTGGCAGCCTCAACTTCTCTTGATCAGCCAGATTCCTACTTAATGGAATAACAGAGTTGGAAGGGGCATTGGAGGTCTTCTAGTCCAACCTCCTGCTCAAGCAAGAGAGCCTATATACCATGCCAGTCAAGCGGCTGTCCAGTCTCGTATAATAATAATAATGATGATGATGATGATGATGATGATGATGATGATGATGATGATGATGATGATGCCTGGAGACAGCAGAATAGAAGAGAAAGAACTGGAGAAGATAACAAAATACAGAGACCTACAAATAGAAATAGAAAGACTGTGGCAAAAGCAAGCAAGGGTAGTACCAATAGTAATAGGCACCTTGGGTGCAATTCCAAAACAACTGGAGCACCACTTGAACACCATTGGCATTGACAAATTCGCCATTAGTCAATTGCAAAAGGCAGCCTTACTAGGAACTGCTTCCATCCTGCGACGATATCTGTAATACCATCAAACATCCACATCTGCCTATCCCAGGTCCTTGGGAAGGACTCGATAGGTAGACAAAATGCCAAATCCAGTCTGAACATCTGGCTGACTGTGCAATGATCCATAATAATAATAATTATAATTATAATTATAATAATTTCCTGCTCAGGCAGGAAACCCTATATACTATTTCAGACAAATGGCTGTCCAGTCTCTTCTTAAAAACTTCCAGTGTTGGAGCATTCACCGCTTCTGGAGGCAGGTTGTTCCACTGGTTAATTGTTCTAACTGTCAGGAAGTTTCTCCTTAGTTCTAGGTTGCTTCTCTCCTGGATTAGTTTCCATCCATTTTTTTCTTCTCTTGCTTTCTGGTACTTTGGAGAATAGGTTGACCCCCCCCCCCCTTTCTTCTCTGTGGTAGTCCCTCAAATATTGGTAGACAGTTTTGTCACTCTAATCCTTATTTTCGTTAGATTAGACATACCCGAGTCCTGCAACGGTTCTTCATATGTTTTTGCCTCCTGTCTCCTAATCATATTTGTTGCTCTTCTCTGCACTCTTTCCAGAATCTCAACATCTTTTTTACATCATGGTGACCAGAACTGGATGCAATATTCCAAGTGTGGTCTTACCAAGGCATTGTAAAGTGGTATTAACACTTCGCGTGATCTTGATTCTATCCCTTTGTTAATGCAGCCCAGCACTGTGTTGGCTTTTTTGGCAGCTGCAGCACACGGCTGGCTCATATTTAAGTGATTCTCCACTAGGACTCCGAGATCCCTCTCACAGTTACTGCTATTGAGCCAGGTCCCGTCTATTCTGTACTCTGTGCATTTGCTTTCTCTTGCCTAAGTGTAAAACATTACTTTTCTCTACAGTGAATTTCACCTTGTTAGATTGCTTGCTCACTTTGATGCAAGGACAACCCAGATAGTCAACTTTTTATCGTGTTCCTGGCATCTGGAAGGGATGGGGACATATCTTTTGGATGGTGATAGAAGCCCATAAGCTGCTGGATCAGCTGTCATTTCATGCCATCACAAGTGGCATTTTTGGATGCAGCAAAGCACAGATGTCCCCACTCCCAGCAGAGAAGGATTTCCAACAATGAAGATTAAGTAGAGGTTTCTTTCCAATTTGGCCCTGGGCTCTGAGTTGTCCAGAGTGATTTAAGATGATCAGAATATACTGGTCATGGAAACCAAGAAGAGACAAGAGGAAATAAGGGCAGAACTGTTTAATGTGGTAATTTAGTAAGGTTTCCCCCCCGGGAATGCAATTTATCGTCAGATAGTTGGAGGTTCACCAAGTGATTAAAAAATATGGGGGGAAAGGAATCCAGGAATCATCGTCCTTGCAGTCCACAGAGAAGAGATATCCAGCTTGTGGGCTCCATCAAAGAAGCTGTTTAAAGCTGGTGGACAATAACAGAATAACAGCGTTGGATGGGACCTTGGAGGTCTTCTAGTCCAACCACCTGCTCAGGCAGGATACCCTATACCAGGGGTGTCAAACTGCTGGCCCGCAGGCCAGTTGCATCATGCAGAGGCCGTGCCCACCCCAACTCCAGCAATGCGAAAAAAGTTGCGATATGTCACGTGACGTGGCGAGTTTGACATCTGTGCCCTATACCATTTCGGACAAATGGTTGTCCAATCTCTTCTTAAAAACCTCCAGTGATGGAGCACCCACAACTTCTGGAGGCAAGTCGTTCCACTGATTTATTGTAATCACTGTCAGGAAATTTCTCCTTAGTTCTAGGTTGCTTCTCTCCTTGGTTAGTTTTCATCCATTGCTTCTTGTCCTGGCTTCAGGCGCTTTGGAAAATAGCTTGACTCCCTCTTCTTTGGGGCAACCCCTTAAATTTTGGAACATTGCTATCATGTCACCACTAGTCCTTCTTTTCATTAAATGAGACATACTCAATTCCTGCAACTCTTCTTCATATGTTTTATCTTCCAGTCAACAGTTTTGATGCTCAGGATTTTTTTAAAGGAAAAAGCGCATCTTTGCAACTGGAACTTTCCTGGGTTTATCTTCCAGCAAATCCCCAAGAATCACATCAGTTAGGAAAACCCTGAAGGTATTGTACAGACTCCCCAGAGGGTCTAGAATCCTGAGATGTAGATTTGAAAAACAGCCTCAGGTGTTCCTAGTTTTATCAGCCGTGCTGCTTTGTGGGACAGAAGCTGTGTGCTTTACTGTTACAAAACAACTTTATTCAGACTGAAGTCATATCAAAACTATTATCCCAGAGATGCTATTAGAAGCCATTAAAAGACCCTCCAGAGAATACGTCTGATGGAGATGTGGGGAACAGGAGCTTAGCTGGTGATGAAGATTAGACTTCTTTGCTGTCTCGGATTTTTATTCAAGCTAAAAAAAGAACGTTGAGATACTTAAAAGATACCCCTTTCTTTTTTTGCTGAGATTAGAAATCAATAGTCAAAATCATTGGAAGAAATGAAGACAAGGGGGTCAAGCTGTTCTCCAAAGCACCTGAAGGCAGGACAAGAAGCAACGGATGGAAACTAATCAAGGAGAGAAGCAACCTGGAACTAAGGAGAAATTTCCTGACAGTGAGAACAATCAATCAGTGGAACAATCTGCCTCCAGAAGCCGTGAATGCTCCAACACTGGAAGTTTGTAAGAAAAGACTGGACAGCCATTTGTCTGAAATGGTGTACGGTTTCCTGCCTGAGCAGGGGGTTGGACTAGAAGACCTCCAAGATCCCTTCCAACACTGTTATTCTATTCTATTCTATTCTATTCTATTCTATTCTATTCTATTCTATTCTATTCTATATTCTATATTCTATATTCTATATTCTATATTCTATATTCTATATTCTATATTCTATATTCTATATTCTATATTCTATATTCTATTATCAAGGCCTGTTTCTTCAGATGTGTAGCAAAATTATTATCATTTGGATCATTTTAGAAATGGACCAGATTCTATGCTGGCTACCACGAGCTACCTGGAGACAATGCAAAAGTTGTATTCAGCTCAAAGCTACTTAAGCATTTCTTGAATTAATCAACCTTTAACAAAGAACGCACATGATTAAACACAAATCATTTAATATTGCAGGCAAGACGGCTTCCTAAGTGTCAACAAACTGGGTTTAGGAATTCCTTAGCTTCCATGGGCTTCCCAGCACCCCAGCCTCGTAGAAACGGACTCTTCAGAAAGGTAGCCAGGATACAAATCCAGGAAATGTGCAAAACCCGTGCCCAAAATAAATAATCAAGGATGGGAGTGTGGGGGCTGTGTGTTTGTTGAGGCCCTCCTGTTATTATTCTTTTCCTATTGGCTGAATTGATTGTGCTTAGATTTCAGTCATCTGCACTAACTTAATTCTTTTTTGGTAGCATAGATTATATATCACCCTGCATGGGTTTGTATAATATTCTACTAATTGAACATCATAATAAGGGCGAAGATGGATAATGGCACGTTAGGTATTGAGTTGCAATGGCATGCTACATGCAATCAAGACTAGGGTTCTTAAGAACCGGGATAATGTGACTTAAGCGGTTCCTAATGTATTCTTGAAAATGCCAGCGTGGCTCAGCCTTCCTTCATTAGAATTTGTGCCCGAAGAGCTCCCCTCGCCTTTTGATGTTGACCTTTGGAAATCCTGAAGAGCAGAAGCAATATTATTGTTTTAAAACATGACACCGACCCTCTTTTTACCGCTTGTTCAGACAGCAAATACCTTGTGAGCATCGTTTGGAGATGATCTGGCCTCGGTTTTCTTAAAAGGGAACACCCAGGGTGCAGACCTAGTGGGGAGGGGGGGGGAAAGCTTCATTTTAGATAGGGGCAAACAGGTTGGGGAGGCTGAGAGAAGGAAAAGCCCTCTGCACGTGTGGGGGAGCTTTTGCTTTATCGTTGATTCGTGTACTCAGAACTCGGGTCCTATTAGAGCCACTTTGGTCTAGTGATTAAGGCACTAGGCTGGAAACTAGCAGGCTGTGAGTTCTAGTCCCACCTTAGGCAGGAAAGACGGCGAGGTGATTTTGGGCCAATCGCCAGGAGACTGTGAGTTCTAGTCCTGCTTTAGGGATTAAAACTGACTAGGTGATTTTGGGCCAATCACCAGGAGACTGTGAGTTCTAGTCCTGCCTTAGGGATGAAAGCTGACTAAGTGATTTTGGGCCAATCACCAGGAGACTATGAGTTCTAATCCCACCTTAGGCAGGAAAGCCAGCGAGGTGATTTTGGGCCAGCCACCAGGAGACTGTGAGTTCTAGTCCTGCCTTAGGGATGAAAGCTGACTAAGTGATTTTGGGCCAATCACCAGGAGACTATGAGTTCTAATCCCACCTTAGGCAGGAAAGCCAGCGAGGTGATTTTGGGCCAGCCACCAGGAGACTGTGAGTTCTAGTCCTGCCTTAGGGATGAAAACTGACTAGGTGTAAAACCCGGTCGGTGGTCCTCTGACACTCAACTAGTCCTGCCTTAGGGATGAAAGCTGACTAGGTGATTTTGGGCCAATCACCAGGAGACTGTGAGTTCTAGTCCTGCCTTAGGGATGAAAGCTGACTAGGTGATTTTGGGCCAATCACCAGGAGACTGTGAGTTCTAGTCCCGCCTTAGGCAGGAAAGCCAGCGAGGTGATTTTGGGCCAACCGCCAGGAGACTGTGAGTTCTAGTCCTGCCTTAGGGATGAAAGCTGACTAGGTGATTTTGGGCCAATCACCAGGAGACTGTGAGTTCTAGTCCCACCTTAGGCAGGAAAGCCAGCGAGGTGATTTTGGGCCAACCGCCAGGAGACTGTGAGTTCTAGTCCTGCCTTAGGGATGAAAGCTGACTGGGTGATTTTGGGCCAACCACCAGGAGACTGTGAGTTCTAGTCCTGCCTTAGGCATGAAAGCTGACTAGGTGATTTTGGGCCAATCACCAGAAGACTGTGAGTTCTAGTCTTGCCTTAGGGATGAAAGCTGACTAGGTGATTTTGGGCCAATCACCAGGAGACTGTGAGTTCTAGTCCTGCCTTAGGCATGAAAGCTGACTAGGTGATCTTGGGCCAATCACCAGGAGACTGTGAGTTCTAGTCTATCCTAGCATGAAAGCCAGCTAGTAGGTTATTTTGGGCCAATCCTTCCCTCTCAGTTCACCTCACAAGTTTGCTGTTGTGAAATAAATAGGAGGAGGAAAGAGAATTAGGTACGTTCTCCACCTTGGGTTATTTATAAGATAATAAAGAGGGGATATAAAAATAAATAAATAAAAATTAGGGCCACCGGACTTTGACTAGAGACTCAGAATGTCCTTGTTATCATGTTCACTCTTCAAGAAAATAAGTCCGGTAGGAAAAATGTCAAGGTAACGTTTATTATGGCAATAGGATTCTCCCTACTTAGTTCCAGCAGATATTGCTGGATGATGGAGCTCTTAATTCGGAATGTTTTGCATGGTTTAACCTATTT
>NW_015387670.1:224303-226934 GCF_001527695.2 Protobothrops mucrosquamatus
ACAAGCGGGCCTGACCTAGGGTGAATTTTAAATAGGGATAATTTTTAATGATTTTAAATAGTCACAGCCACTAATATTTGGATTTTAATTGGTTTTTAGAAGGGGTAATTCTGTATATTGTTTTAACATGCTGTGAGCCGCCCTGAGTCCCATGGGGAGAAGGGCGGCATATAAATTTTGTAAAATAAAATAATAAATATGAACCAGTTGCCAGCGTCTGAATTTTGATCACGTGACCGTGGGGATGCTGCAACGGTCGTAAGTGTGACAAATGGTCATAAGCCACTTTTTCCAGTGCCGTTGCAACTTCAAACGGTCACTAAACAAATTGTTGCAAGTCAAGGACTGCTTGTGCAGCTCCCAGCCAGCATTCACAAAGCCAGTCTCAGGCTGTTAAACTAAGGTCATTAAAAATGGCACTAAAAATGACAACCTGGAACTAAGGAGAAATTTTCTGACAGTGAAGGCAATCAACCAGTGGAACAGCTTGCCTCCAGAAATCGTGGGCGCTCCATCACTGGAGATTTTTAAGAAGAGACTGGACGTCCACCTGTCTGAGACGATATATCAGTGATGGCGAAACTTTTAGAGACCGAGTGCCCAAACTACAACCCAAAACCCACTTATGTATCGTCGGGTGCCGGGTGGGCATGGCCCATTGGGTGGGCGTGGCTGCAGTAGTAACGGCAAACTGGGTGGGACTAAAAAGTTCAATCAATTCCAACTTTGCGATATCTTTTTTTTCCCCGCAAGGTGAAATTGATTGATTGATTGAACCTTTTTTTTTTTGCACATGGCGGCGGAGGCCTAAAGTGAAAAGGTTTTATAAACCCAGCTGAAGGCCTAGGACTGGGGCGACGGCGCGCATGCCCACCGAGAGGGCTCTGCATGCCACCTGTGGCACGCGTGCCATAGGTTCGCCACCACAGATATAGGTTCTCCTGCTTGAGCAGGGGGCTGGACTAGAAGACCTCCAAGGTCCCTTCCAGCTCTATTCTATTATGGAAATGAGTTCCAGAAATCCATTGTTTTTAAAAAATATTCTCTGTGCTCTCCTCCTCCTCCTCCTCCTCCTCCTCCTCCATGGATTCATGTTATCTTGCCCCATGTTAGATGTTCTTCCTAACAAGTGATGTTTTAAATTAAGTCCTTTTGTTTGCCTGGATTCACCTCCCCGAACCAAGTCTGCTGGATGTGCTATTACCCCAGCGGATTTTGATTCCTGCCTTCCTTGTTCCCCATCTGTGTGGGGTACCCTTCCCTATACGATCCCTTCAGTAGTCAACAGTTCTTTTCCATTGATCATCGTATTCCCACGTGCTCCCCCTCTCCTCCCTGATTTATAATGAAGACGTTAAATAGAAACACAACAAGGTTCTTGGTTCCTCTGGCCCAGCGAAATGCCTTTCTCCATTACAACAATTTGATCCTGGAGATAATTTCCTAAGGGCATGTCCCTGTGCATCGTCTCCAGCTAATCCCCCTACTTCACTTTCCCGGCTCCGAGGAAGCAAATGTCACTGGAAACCTGTTCAGAGCGGACTTTGATAATTCTGCACCTTTTGTAGATCATTCTAGAGACAAATTTCTACTGCTGGAGCTTGTAGGAATCCGATTCCTACTAGCTGTTTGACATTTATGTTCTATTTCATGTAGGTCTGCTTTGCTAGCCAAGAAAGTCTAGTAATATTTTTTTGCACAATAGCTCGCCTCTACAACTGTGCAGGGAGAGAGAGAGAGAGAGAGAGAGAGAGAGAGAGAGAGAGAGAGAGAGAGAGAGAGAGAGAGAGAGAGAGAGAGAGAGAGAGAGAGAGAAATTGGGTGTACATTTTTCTAGTGCTTTGTTCTCATGGCTGGACATTTAGGGTCTTCTCTTTGTGGGCAATTGTCCAAGTTCAAGGGAGAAGAGAGGGAGGAGAGGAGAGGAGAAGAGGGAAGGGAAGGAAAAGGGGCAAGGGGCAAGGGGCAAGGGGCAAGGAGCAGGGCTTCTTGGAATTCCTAATCAGAAGACTTTTATAGAAAGAAAAAAATGCTTTAAATGATAAACCTGCCACACTCCTGGTCATACCACTGGACTGGATTCTATCTGGGGCTAATAGAAAAGTTTGGTCTGGCAATTAAGGCATCAGGCTAGAAACCAAAAGATTGTGAGATCTAATCCTGCCTTTGGCATGAAAGTTGATTGAGTGACTGTGGGCCAATCACGAGGAGATTGTGAGTTCTAGTCCTGCTCTTTGGCATGAAAGCTGGCTGATTTGGGGCCAAGCACCAGGAGACTGTGAATTCTAATCCCACTTTAGGCTTGGAAACCGGCTGGGTGACTCTGGACCAGCCACTCTCAGCCCATATCCCAACACACAGGGTTGATGTCGTGTGGAAAATGGCAGTGTTAGGTCTGTGCAGCACCTCGAGTTATTTAAAAAATAAAAAGGCAATCAATCAATCAATAAGAAAACAGTGATTTGTTAAGATTGGCTAGTTTGATGGCATTGAGTTGGGCTGTTCCACTGCTAGTGAATGAATAATGCTTTCCATTTTGACTTGTCTCTGATCGTGATTCGTAGTTCTCCCAAGTCCATTCTAGTACTGTCCTTCACACCCAGTCATTTCATCTATTACTTTCTCCTTCCC
>NW_015387670.1:228293-233309 GCF_001527695.2 Protobothrops mucrosquamatus
TGTTGCTGAGGTTCGTGTAATTCTTTAGTTTAAAATATCTTAAGAACTGCTGCAGTATTGCCAGTTGGAATGGCCCAACTCTGCCGAAGTTGCTCTGTTGGTTACCTCTGAGTAATGTGAGAAACAAGTGAAGAATGCAATTTGGGGGCAATGGAATTACCTTGCATTTATTTCCCTACTGCTTTTCATTTAATTTGATAAAGACAAGTGGTCAAAGATGTTGGAAAGGCTTGATCCAGGCAACGAAGAATTTTGAGTAGCCACCTGGGTTACAAAGGTGGCTTTCACCTTTTCTACCTGCAGAGGCCTTGTCTCACCTTTCTCCAGCTGCCTGTTTGCACAAAGAGCTCAAGGTACACATACAGGCATGGCACTGACTCAAGTGGTGCTCAAGATCTCAGCATATTTGCACTGGCATTCCAGTTTAAAGTGACAGCCCAGTCCCAAAACTGGGAGGCAAGTCAGAAGGGAGGCATATCAAGCCCAACAATCCTTTGGTATCCCTTCTAAATAACTGCAAAGGGCAGGGCAGGGCAGGGTATAAATTGCAATTCCTGAATGAAGAAGGATCACTTTGGAATTTGAGAGCGGGCACAAAATCTCAGCCTTCGGAAAAACACAGCTTGGATTCCAGAGCTTGGATCCTTGACTTACAATCACAGTTGAGCCCAATTGCTAAGCAAGTCATTTGTTAAATGAACTTTCCCCCATTTTACTTGCCCCCGTTGTTAAGTGAATCACTGCAGTGGTTAAGTTAGTGACAGTAACAGTTAGTAACAGCAACAATAACAATCACAGGACCTGGGCACCTTGCAGTCATTAAGTCGACCGTGAACTGTATACTAAAGAGTGGCTTGTGAGTGCTCCATCCACTGGGTGTTTTTAAGAAGAGATTGGGCAGCCACTTGTCTGAGCAGGGGGGGTTGGACTAGAAGACCTCCAAGGTCCCTTCCAACTCTGTTATTCTATAATCTCTGATTCCATCGAGGTCCAAAATGCCTTCTTGGGATGAAAGATGCAGATGTACCGATGAGTAAGACAGAATGCAAGATCTTCTCTTGCAAGGGAAGAAAACCTGCAACATTTCAAGGTCAAATTTAAGGCAGCTTTAGGAAAAATGGACTGGCCTCCTGCTGGGTGGGAAATTCTGAGAGTTTCTAGACATCTAGAAATTTCTAGAATTCTGTTGTTAATTGCGAAGTTGTGTCCGACCCATCGCAACCCCATGGACAATGTTCCTCCAGGCCTTCCTATCCTCTACCATCTTCTGGAGTCCATTTAAGCTCATGCCTCCTGCTTCAGTGACTCCATCCAGCCACCTCATTCTCTGTCGTCCCCTTCTTCTGTTGCCCTCCATCTTTCCCAGCATGAGGCTCTTCTCCAGTGAGCCCTTCCTTCTCATTAGGTGGCCAAAGTACTTGAGTTTCAACTTCAGGATCTGGCCTTCTAGAATTCTAGACATCTTCAATTTGCTAAGGTTGAAAAACACAGCTCACATCTCCTCATATCTCCTTCTACTCCATCAGGAGATGAGGGTGAGAATCAAGCTGGGAACCTATTTACTTACTTGCTTACTTACCTACTTACTTATTATTTATTAAATTTATATGGCCACCTATTACACTCATAGAGACTCTAGGTCGCTTACTAGCAATGAAAACACAGTAGAGAAAATTAAAAAATAAAAAGCAATACACACACACCCTCCCCCGTGACAATACACAGTTAAATGAGCCATTTGATAGGCTCCAGCCCACTCTGGCTTCCCCAGGCCCGCTTCCAAAACCAAGCCTTCAGGGCCTCCTGAAAGAGTGTCAAAGTGGGGCCCAATCTAATTTCTGAAGGGATGACATTCGAAAGGGAGGGAGCCACCATGGAGAAGACCCTTCTTCTGGGTCCCGCCAGATGTACAGATCACGTGAAGTGTTAATACCACTTTACAATGCCTTGGTAAGGCCACACTTGGAATACTGCATCCAGTTTTGGTCACCACAATGTAAAAAAAGATGTTGAGAGTCTAGAAAGAGTGCAGAGAAGAGCAACAAAGATGATTAGGAGACTGGAGGCTAAAACATATGAAGAACGGTTGCTGGAATTGGCTGTGTCTAGTTTAATGAAGAGAAGGATGAGAGGGGACAGGATAGCAGTGTTCCAATATCTCAGGGGCTGCCCCAAAGAAGAGGGAGTCAAGCTATTCTCCAAAGCGCCTGCAGGCAGGACAAGAAGCAACGGATGGAAACTAATCAAGGAGAGAAGCAACCTAGAACTAAGGAGAAACTTCCTGACAGTTAGAACAATTAACCAGTGGAACAACCTGCCTGCAGAAGTGCTGAATACCTTCTTAGGGGATGGGACCTGCAACACTCCTTGCCTCCCTGCTCTAGAGGGTGAGGTGGATGTGGCCGGCCGGAGACGGTCCCTCAGATAACTTGGTCCCAAGCCACGAAAGGCTTTAAAGGTGACAACCAGCACCTTGAATTGCACCTGAAAACAAATTGGCAACCAATGAAGCTCCTGCAGGAGAGGTGGCATATGTGCACACCTAAGGTCTGCACAAAACCCTGCAGGTTGCTAAAAGAGCTAGGATGGTGCAGTGGTTAGAATGCAGTATTGCAAGCTGATTGCCCATTGCCAAGAGTTCAATCCCAACCGGCTCAAGGTTGACTCAGCCTGCCATCCTTCCAAGGTCTGTAAAATGAAGATCCAGATTGTCAGGGGGCAAAAAGCTGACTCTGTAAATGCTTAGAGAAGGCTGTAAAGCAGCGGCCCACAACCCTTTGGGCACCAGGGACTGGTTCAGTGGAGAGAGGGTTTTCCATGGATCGGAGGTTGCGTGGTTTTGTGTGCTGCCTGTATCCCACGGATGGGGCTTTGCTTGTTTGTGCAGATCGGTTTCTGGCATGCTGCAGCCCGGTGCCAGTCTACAGACCAGGGGTTGGGGACCCCTGCTGTACGGCATTATGAAGCAGTATATAAGTCTAAGTCAGGGGTAGGCAACCTTGGCTCTTTTATGACTCGTGGACTTCAACTCCCAGAATTCCTGAGCCAGCATAGCTGGCTCAGGAATTCTGGGAGCTGAAGTCCACGAGTCATAAAAGAGCCAAGGTTGCCTACCCCTGGTCTAAGTGCTATTGCTATTTTGAACCAACTGGAGCTTCCAGATGTTTTCCAAGGGCAGCCCCACGAAGCGTGCATCCAGGCAATCTCCCTCTCAATTCGTGACATCAAATTGGACAGCAGATATTGGTGCAGCGTTAATTAGATTTGCAAATCCGATAACGTTTTTTGGCTGAGTAAGGCAGGCTTCCCGCAGATTAGGGATTCAAGACGAGATCTCTTGCAGGCTAAGGATTCAAAGCCAATCCTCTCCCAGACTAAGGATTCAAGGCTAGATCTCCCACATCCTAGGGATGCCAAACAAAAGCTCTCCCAGGCAAAATAACTTTATTTCAGCGGCCCTGATTTTATTTCTTTTGAAGGACGTCTATTTTTTTTATTATCCTTGTGGTTTCCTTTTATTATAATCCGAATTGTTCTTTTAGACCTGGAGCTCTTTCTTGGCTCATGTCCACGGCCCAGAGTCATCTACAGGTAGTCCTTGACTTAGAACAAGTCGTTTAGTGACCGTTCAAACGGCACTGAAAAAAGTGACTTATGACCATTTTTCACACTTAGCGATCATTGCAGCATCCCCATAGTCACGTGATCAAAATTCAGACAACTGACTCATAATTAGGACGGTCGCCGTGACCCGGGGTCACGTGATCCCCTTGTGCAACCTTCTAATGGGCAAAGTCGATGGGAAAAATCAGATTCACTTAACAGCCGGGTTACCAAGGTTACAAAATGGGGCGAAACTTAACCATTGTCTCACTTAGCGACAGAAATTGGGGGCTCAATTTTGGTCGTACGTCGAGGACTACTGTAGATAGCGACAGTCTCTAGATCAGTGTTTCTCAACCTTGACAATTTTACGGCATGTGGACTTCAGCTCTCAGAATTCCACAGCCAGCATTGCTGGCTGTGGAATTCTGGGAGTTGAAGTCCACATGCCTTAAAATTGTCAGGGTTGAGAAACACTGCAGATGCTATTAAAGAAAGCAATAAATCCTCTCTCCCCCAGTTCTTTAGCTCATTCTGTCCCTGCCTATTCTGCTGTGTATCTGTTACCCATAACAGCTTGGGGGGGGGGAAATATGAGGGGGGGTGTTGGATGGTAAGAGAGAATATGCAACGCTGCTTTTGCCTGAAGTCTTTCAGGAAGGGTTGAATTTAGGTGTAAAGGGGGTCTCTAGATTGGATCCTGGCAAATCTACTTATCTCAACAGGCTTTGATGTGAGGGTAATTGACTAAGAGGACAAAAGACCCAATTTGCAATTAGATGAAATTTCTGAGCTGACGGCGCGATTCAATTAGAATACAGCTTGGCTTGACAAAACATTTGCATGCTCACACCTCCCCATGCATGGCTCCGGTCCATCCCAATACACAGATTCTTTTGGACAAGGAAAACACTGGAGCAACGGACTCTTCTCAATCTAGTGCTGGTCTTTACATTATCTTGCCTCCTCATTTACAGACAGAAGACCCGAGCCTTTGTCGGTCGCTTCTTGGTGCACCGAGTGCCAGCATGGAGAAACGCCATCCCTGTTTGCGTGGCTGGGATGAGTGTGCTGCGGGAGCCTCATAACTCAGCCGACAGTGGGATTACTGAGGGTTAGATTTACCTGCGAGCGCGGTCCAGGGGTTGTGTGGCCTGAAGCTGGCCATTCTCGGTTAACCATGTTGTGAGAAAATTAATAGAGAGTTAACCCTCGCTTCTGATGTCATCAGAAAGACCCAGTCCACTTTTAGGGTGAAGGGTGGGCTTGAAGCTGGGCCCTTCCAGAAAGGACAATGGTGGGACGATCCAGCCTGTAGCCATAATTAGGCCCACTGGTTTGTCTTGTCTGAAAGGAGGAGGAGGAGGAGGGGAGGAGGGGGAGGGAGGGAGGGGGGACAGGGGCAGGAGGAGG
>NW_015387670.1:234092-235268 GCF_001527695.2 Protobothrops mucrosquamatus
GGAAGGAAGGAAGGAAGGAGGGAGGGAGGGAGGGAAGGAGGAAGGAAGGAAGGAAGGAAGGAAGGCTTATTGATTGACTCTGGAATTATCCTTACAGCCAACTAGCAGTCCAAATTGCAAAGGCAGCTCTTGAGAAAGGCTACCATATCTCCCCTACTCCTTCTTTTCACTCGACTGGACATACCCAATGACTTCCCACGTCCAAACTGATGGATAAGAGGCTGCCTTGATGGGTTTCAAACCTTCTCAATTAGGATATTTATTTTAAAAAAAATATGCAAGGGGTGAACTCCTAAACCTTCATGGGTAACCAAGTTTCAAAAAAGCAATACCTAGTACTTTTTACTAGGCAGAACAGAAACCAAGCTTGAAATCTATTTATGTTTCAGCCAGCTAGACCCTGGCTTCTGTCATCCATTTGGAGGCCTCCCTGTAGACTAGAGCGTGCTGTCTATCTAACCTTGGCCACTTTAAGACCGGTGGACTTCAATTCCCAGAATTCCCCAGCCAGCCATGGGGGCTGGGGAATTCTGGGAGTTGAAGTCCACGGGTCTTAAAGCGGCCAAGGTTGGAATCCCATGCTCTGGCAGGGGTGTCAGACTGCCGCCCCATGCAGAGGGCGCACCCACCCCAGCTCCGGCAATGCGAAAAGTCACGATATGTTGCGACATATCAGGTGCCGCGGCGAGGCTGACACCCCTGCTGTAGTCTTTTTAGGGAAAGCCTGGTCCAGCAGGTGGGGGATGGGGGGGAATGGGATATATATAATGACATTTTTATGAGCTGCAACAGCCTGACGGAGTATTGCCTGCTGCTTGGGAGAATGGCTGGCTTGATTGAATGAGAGTCACAAGCCGCCAGAAAGACGCTTCACCCAAGACTCTGTGCTGCAGCCTGGACACAGAGAGAGAGTCCCAGTTCCAGCCACATCTGGTCCTACTGAAACCCAATCCATCCTAGAAAGCTCTGCAGTTCCGCACGTGGCTCCGATTTAACCCCTTTCCTGCTTGCCCTGCTGCACTTGCTCCTCTGTGAGCTGCTGGAGGGACGGGGATTCCTGATGCTGCCTTGTCCCTTTCCTTCCTTCCTTCCTGCCTCCCCTCCCCTTCCCTCCCCAGCCACAAGTCCCTTCCTGTTGCCCCTTGGCCTTGCTCCCCTGAGCCTCCCTTTCTCCTG
>NW_015387671.1:0-31959 GCF_001527695.2 Protobothrops mucrosquamatus
TTTTTTTTTAATGTCCAAAGCTTCATAAAGTTGTGAGATATCTCAAGATGTCATGGATGTGTATCAATCATAGAGGCTTCAAAGTGATGGCAGTGCATGAAATAAAAAATAGCACCATCACCTTCGTCAATTGCAGTCATTACATAGTTCAAAGCACCAATCCCCCAAAACTGAAAGGATATTTCAAACAGCCTGAGAACATGGTAGAATAACCAAAGTCTCACACGGAATGAAATCCTGAAAATTTACAAGGTAGATTCTCGTGAGACCGAATGTTCAGTTAAGTGACAATAAACTCTCAACGGCTGTTTTGAGATTGAAGGAGGTTGAATGTTATTATTTGATTAAAACCCACTCCCTAAATAAATGGCTTTGCTTTCTAGATCTCCATAAAATAAAATGTCTTTGTTTGATATGGCACGGGGTTTCCTACCTGAGCAGGGGCTTGGACTAGAAGACCTACAAGGCCCCTTCCAACTCTGTTATTCTGTTAAATATTTGCCAATCTCCACTGTTAAGCCTCTTTTCAGATAAAATATAAGATAAAAACTTTCTGATCTTAAAAATAGAAATAAGTAAACCTCATTTGCGTTACTACATTGAGCTTTCTGTACCCTAATTGTGTTGCTGATGCATCGCCAATGTTGCGATATCAAGAGATTGATTGCATTAAAATGAAAGAAACATTAAAAATTCATTAAGTAGTACTTGGGGGAAAAAATCCCATAATTTTTATTTATTACCTATAGCTACTTTTGAGACGTTTAAATTGAAATCATTTACATATCCTGTGGACGGAAGGGAGAAGAGTCTAAAATGTTGTTTTTTTTTTAAAAAAATGAGAATATAGTAGTAGTAGCAGCAATGGTAGTAATACCGAGCACGACTGTGTATTTTGTGGAGAAAAACCACTCTGAAAAATTGAGAGCAACAGAGAAATAAGGGAGAGAAATCAGCCACATATTTCAATAGCTGCTATAGGGAACGGTGTTGCTATAGATTTGAGTTTTCCCACTCTGACCCATTTGCAAAACTATTGAATTAACATTCCCATGGAAATTCTCAATAATTACACGAGTATTTTGCAGGAACTCAAAGTAAGCACCCACCCCATTCATAAATCCTATTTGGTGGGGAGATTAGACAAAGTGGTATCCATGGATACTTCTTAAGGTGATTGTAGGTCTTTCTGTTCACCCAAGTTTAATTATTGTTAGATTACCCTATGACCAATTGGGCTATCCTTTGAGAAAAAGCTAAGAAAGAACCAGAAAGAACATTAAATTTTAGGCTGGTCATATTTTTTTACCCCAATGCTGGATGGTATGTGATTATTTACAGACCAGAACAGAATAACAGAGTTGGAAGGGACCTTGGAGGTCTTCTAGTCCAACCCCCTGTCCAAGCAGGAGACCTATGCCATTCCAGACAAATGGCTGTCCAGTCTTTTTTTTTAAAAAAAAAAAAAAAAACTCTAGTGATCAATCACCTGCAACTTCTGGAGGCAAGCCATTCCACTGGTTAATTGTCCTCACTGTTAGGAAATTTCTCCTTAGTTCTTGGTTACTTCTCTCCTTGATTAGTTTCCATCCATTGTTTCTTGTCTTGCCTTCTGGTGCTTTGGAAAATAGGTTGACACCATCTTTGTGGCAGTCCTTCAAATATTGGAACACAACTATTGTGTCAGCCCTAGTTCTTCTTTTCACTAGGCAAACCCAATTCTTCCTATGTTTTAACCTCCAGCCCCTTATCATCTAAGAATAATATATATCATAAATAGAAAAATAATTGTAGTGGCAAACAAATTTGAATAATACTGTATGTCAATATTTATTAACCTAAAGAGATAAACAGAATGACCATGGATGGGAGGGGGGAATAAATGGTGAGAACAGGAGCAACATCTGACTTCCTGGTGGCTTGCCCATTGATTTTCTTTGTGGGAAGCTGGCAGGGAGAATCAGAAATTATGATCAGGTTACCACAGCTGCAGTGCAACATCCACAAGTTTGCATACCACACTGGTCTAAACATTGTGGAAATTTCAATTCCACAGGAGTAATTGGTCCTGTATCTTTTTAATGCATTATTTAAGATTTCAGGCACCTTGATTCAAAGATTCTTCTGGTATAATGCACCTTTTGGACTAAAATGAAGGTGTGAATAGACAAACAAACAATAAGACTTTTAGTAGTACAGCTAGATTTTAGGTGTCTTTTAACTTTCCTCTTTAAAAGCAAAACTGGCTCCTGTTGGTATCATTTCTAGGAATACATGTAAACCAAGTATAATTCTGATGCATTTTGTGTTTGTATTCATTCTAAAAATGGAAAGTTGGCTGCAGTCCAGTGGTTTGCAGAAAACAGGCAAAAAAATAAACTACTTGATTTTCAAGAACAGGTAGAACATAGAATCATTGGGCTGGAAATGACCTCTGAGGCCTTCTAGTCCAACCTCCTGCTCAAGGCAGGAGACCTTGTACCATCCTGGTCAAATGATTGCCCAATCTCTTCTTGAAAACCTCCGACAATGGAGCAAGCACAACTTCTGGAGGCAAGTGGTTCCATTGATTATTGACTCATAGAGTCAGGAAATTCTCCTAGTTCTAGATTGGATTTCCCTTTAAGGACCTTTCACCCATTACTTCTTGTCCTACCGTCAGGTCCTTTTGAGAATAGGTCAACTTCTCTTCTCTCTGACAACCCCTCAAGAACTAGAAGACAGCTATCATGTTACCCCTATATCCTGGGGGGGAGGAGGGTAACAGGAAGCAGACTTCATTGTTTACTTTTGTGGCTGGCCAGGACCTCAGTGTTGGCCATTTTGTATAGATCCTTGTTTTCAATATTCCAAAGGTGTCAATCCTCCTCAACACTCTTTCCCTGTTATTTAGCATGACAAGGATGTCTACACCTACATCAATCAGAATAGAGCTGGAAGGGATCTTGGAGTTCTTCAACTCCAACCACCTGCTCAAGCAGGAGACCTTAATACCATTTCAGACAAGTGACTGTCCAGTCTCTTCTTAAAATCTGCTAGTGATGAAACATCCACAACTTCTGAAGGCAATCTATCCCAGTGGTTAATTGTTCTCACTGTTTGGAAGTTTCTCCTTAATTCCAGGTTCTTTCTCTCCTTGGTTAGTTTCCATCCATTGCTTCTTGTCTTGCCTTCTGGTGCTGGAAAATAAG
The DNA here is from genome assembly GCF_001527695.2 of Protobothrops mucrosquamatus. Classification (NCBI taxonomy): domain Eukaryota; kingdom Metazoa; phylum Chordata; class Lepidosauria; order Squamata; family Viperidae; genus Protobothrops; species Protobothrops mucrosquamatus. The sequence continues at coordinate 3,192 of NW_015387671.1, forward strand.
TTGACCCCCTGTTCATGGCAGCCCCTCAAGTACTGGAATACGTACAGGCAGCCCTGGACTTACAATAGTTTAGTGACCATTCAAAGTTACAATGTCACTGAAAAAAGTGACTTATGACCATTTTTCACACTTATGACCATGTCAGCATTCACATGGTCATGTGCTCAAAATTCAGACCAGTTTTCTTGGCAACTGGTTCATATTTGGGACAGGTTCAGTGTCCTGGGATCGTGTCATCACCTTTTGCGACCTTCTGACAAGCAAAGTCAATGGGGAACCCAGATTCACTTAACAACCATGTTGCTAACTTACCAATGGCAGTGTTTCACTTAAGAACTGTGGGAAGAAAGGTCATAAAATGGAGCAAAACTCACTTAACAACTATCTCGCTGAGCAACAGAAATTTGGGGCTCAATTGCGGTGGTAAGTCAAGGACTACCTGTACATACAGAGAAGTAATTCTCTCCCCTTCCACTTTTTCCATTTCATTCCTTACAAGTGTAATAGGAGAGATTGCTGCTGCTGTTGCTATCAATAATAATGACAATTAAATTTATATGCTTCCCAAGTCCCAGCAACTCTGGGCATTTTGCGCTTGTTAAAAACATTTAAAAACAAAGAATGACACAAAAACAGCCCAAGACAAAAGAAGAAAGAACTAAGCCACATGAGAGAGTTATTCCCAAGCTCCTTGTTTACTTGCTTGTTCAAATCTTGACCTTGACATGCTGCTTTTGAGTGTTCTCCAAAGCATTCCTTCTTAACTTGTGCAGAGGTTCTCTCTGCTCACATTTCTAATTGCAAAGGGGAAAGCAGGGCAAAAATGGCCTGACCCACATTGTGAGTAAATCAAAATGGGTGAGCTATTTTTCCAAATTTCTCCAGGAGAAGGAGAACTTCTCCAGCAGTTAAACAAGGGCAGCATTCCTTCTTAGAGGGGACAACTGCACTGGTTCTGAAAAAGTCCCATGGGAGGGGAGAGCTGCTGATAGCTCACCTGTTGGTTTCAGTGGAGCATGGGAAAAGAAGGATGCTGCAACTGGCTGGAAGGGGAATTGTGGGATTGACTTATCCTCCAAAGCTCCTGTGGGTAGGACAAATAGCGATGGGTGGAAGCTCGCTAAAGAGAGATCCAATCTAGAATGAAGGAGAAATTTCCTGACAGTGAGAACAATTAATCAGTGTAACATCTTGCTTTCTGGAGTTGTGGGTGCTCCATCACTGGAGGTTTTCAAGAATAGACTGGATAACCACTTGTCCAGGATGATATAAGGTCTCCTGCCATGGGCAGTGGGTTGGACTAGCAGACCTCCAATGTCCCTTCCAGGCCTGTGAAACAGACTCTCCTTCCTGGCCATTTTGTCACTGAATACACGGAAGAACAATAAACCTCACCCATGACGATTTCACCCTTACTCTTCTGAAATAATTTCAACATCAAGTTCCATTTCATCAAGTAGTGTGAGGTTTGCTAGAAAAGAAAATAATCCTGGATAATTTCTCTTGCTGGCACTAATTCTGTTCTTGCTTAGGAGTGGGTGATACGAAGCCTGAAGTTGGAGCAGTGAGCAAATCCCTTTTGAGCTTGATTATGTCTTAAATGCATCTCCACAGACTTCAGTAGTCCACTCGGTCAGGGAAGAGTTGGCTTTTTTAATCGCAGCTTAAGTTCCACTGTCATTCCTAAATCCTCTGGAGGGGAAACAGATGAGAAATTTTAACAGAAGAAGATTTCTGCAGCTCCTTAGATTGTTACCAGATTTGGCCTCGAGCAAAAATCAAAGTGAAAGCTTGTTGTGGTTAACTGTTACACTATGCTGGGTTTTCCCAGGAGCATAGCTAGAAGAGACAGGCAGCTGTCAAGAGCTGGATTTGAGAAGAAAGAAGAGAATGGCCTAGCAGCAGAAGATAACAGATGGTACCCTGGTGATGGGGTGATTTTCATTCCTCTCTCTGAAAGTTGATAAATGCCATCTTGGCCATAAAAAAGAGTCTCAAATTGAGTGAAACTATTTGTTCTCTCTAAGAGTAAAGATCTTGTGTGTGGGGGGGGGGGGGTTTCAACATGTCCATGTAGCTTTTTTGCCAATGTTATGGAGGTGGCTGGCCATTCTCATCTATCATGTTGATTTTTGTTTCTTTATTTTGTCCTACTAGTTGTGTCTGGGTACACAGCTATGACTTAGAAAGAGTGAGAAGGATGAGACACTGGACATTTTCTCAGTCCCAAATACTGCAACTAAACTAGAGTAAACCTGTCAAATCTATAACTAAGACTTAGAACATAGAATAACAAGGTTGGAAGGAATCTTGGAGATCTTCTAGTCTAACCCCCTCCTCAAGCAAACTTTATACCATTTTGGACAAATGGTTGTCCAATCTCTTATTGAAAACCTCCAGTGATGAAGGACCCGCAATTTCTGGAGGCAAGCCGTTCCATTGGTTGATTGTTCTCACTGTCAGGAAATTTCTCCTTAATTCCAGGTTGCATCTCTCTTTGATAATCTTCCATCCATTACCTCTTGTTTTGCCCTCAGGTTCTTTGGAGATTAGGTCCACTCTTTCTTCTCTGTGATAGCCCCTCAAGTACCAGAAGACAGCTATCAACATCATAGACCCAGTTATCAGAGGGGGTCACTTTATTCACCAAAGCACCAGAGGGCAAGACAAGAAACAATGGTTGGAAACTGATCAAAGAGAGAAGCAACCTGGAATTAAGGAGAAACTTCCTGACAGTGAGGACAATTAACCAGTGGAACAGCTTGCCTCCAGAAATCATGGGTGCTCCATCACTGGAGGTTTTTAAGAAGAGGCTGGACAGTCACTTGTCTGAAATGGTATAGGTTCTCCTGCTCGAGCGGGGGCTGGACTAGAAGATCTCCAAGGTCCTATTCTACTCTACCCTACTCTACCCTACTCTACCCTACTCTGCTCTGCTCTGCTCTGCTCTGCTCTGCTCTACTCTACTCTACTCTACTCTACTCTACTCTACTCTACTCTACTCTACTCTACTCTACTCTACTCTACTCTACTCTATTCTATTCTATTCTATTCTATTCTATTCTATTCTATTCTATTCTATTCTATTCTTATCATGTCACTCCTAAATCTTCTCTTCATTAGACTAGACATACCTAGTTCCCTTAGATGCTCATCACATGATTTAGCCCCCGGACTATTTATCATCTTTCTTGCTCTTCTCTGCATCCTTTCTAGGGCCTCAGCATCTTCTGTGTATCATGGGGACCAGAACTGGATGCAGTATTCAAATAGTGTGGCATCATTAGAACGTCTAAAACTGATTACACCCTTCTTTTGATTGAGTTTGAAACAAGTCTGCTTGGGTTGGTTTGTTTTTTCCTCCTGCAGACACTCTGTTTTAGTGACCCTCCCTCTGAACTAATTAAAAAAGCAAGGAAGGACCTGACATCAGAATTTAAGAAATGGGGAAACTTCTCTCTCTACAAGGTTGCCATTTTTGGCTAGCCCTGCTGGGTTTCTTGTAATATTTATCTCCCCAAAGGTCACAAAGCATCTTAAGGAGACATTGCCCAGCATAGCAATAACTTCCCATTTAAAATTTAATAGGAGAATTTTCGGTCTCAAAAACCTGGCTGCATGTGAAGGCTTTTTTTTTTCCCCTGCCACATTCCCAGCAATGTTCTGAACAAAAATCTAAAATGATTAAGTTCAGTCTTGCAAGCTCTACGGAGGATTTTCATATTTCAAAAGGGAGCTAGCTATCTTGGCTCCCTCTCCTACCCAATTCCTCCGTCGTTCTTTCCTCTCTGCTCTTCCATTATTTGCCAGGGTGAGTAAAATCTAGATATGCCAAGTGGAGAAAATATGTGGCTCGGAATTTATTAGTTCCCGACAGAGCCCTGAAATATTGACTGGCTTCCGAGATCGATTACCTCCCAGCTTCAGCTCAGTTAGCCATTTTAAATGGAAGGAACTGAAACTTGGTACGAGAAGAAAGGTAGAATGTGCTGACAACAGAAATATGATTTGAACAAGAACAGCAGGAAGCTCAGATAGGTGCAGGGAGGAGAAATATATATAGGAGCCTAGGAGGATAGTGCACATATTATATGAGGGTGATAGATGAGAGAGAAAGAAGCAGAGATTCAGAAAAAAAAAAACCATAGATATCTGTAAACAAAAAAGAAGTGAAGAGCAAAGACATTTCACAGTGGTGAGGTTTGTTAGAAAAGATATCAAACACGGCTTTCTCTGACTCTTGTGGTGTGTGATGTGAAGAACCATTGCTGGAGTTCCTTCAAGGCCAAATGATATAATTTATTTGGGGTGCTGGAAGTAAGCAGCAAGTGCTTAATTCGTTGATGAATTTTCATATCCATGGGAGGGACCTTGGAGGTCTTCTATTCCAACCTCCTGCTCAAGCAGGATCCTATACCATTCCAGACAAATGACTGTGCAATTTCTTCTTGGAAACCTCCAGTGATGGAGCTTTTTCAAAAGGCAACTGGACTGTCTTGTTTTTCCTTGATGTCATTTCGCTTCTCATCCATGAAGCTTCAGTCAGAACTGAAAAAGCTTCTTGGATGAGAAGGAAAGGAAAAACAAAGAAAAACAAAGAAAGTCCACTTCCCTTTTGAAAAAGCACCTTTGGGACAATCTGGGTGACTGAGAATCTCCACAGACCTCCAGAGATGGAGCACTCACAATTTCTGGAGACAAGCCATTCCACTGGTTAATTGTCCTCACCGTTAGGAGGTTTCTCCTTAGTTCTAGGTTGCTTCTTTCCTTGATTAGTTTCCATCCATTGTTTCTTGTCTTGCCTATGGGTGAAAAAGAGGGGGGTGGGACTAAAAATAAGAAAAAAGAGCTTGTGAGATATCTTTGCCAAAATAACTCATCTAACCTTTCAGTATTGGCCATTTTGTTTTGAGTGATGGGAGTATCACATGACATTGCTTTCCAATCAAATGATTGGCTTACCTAATCTAATGCTGCCTGTATTAAATTTGGAACTTCTGGGTGCACATTATGTGCTAATTGTTATTTAGCATATTATGAGAACACGACAGAAGAGAAGTAAACATATATACACAATCCACATAATTACACACAAAACGTCTATGGGGGTACAGCAGTGGCCTCATAACTGGATGTTCAATTCAGCTGTCCAGGTGATTGCCTCTGACATTGCTTCATGCAGATCTTCTAGGAAACCAGATAATGCAATTGTGGGCAAATCTTGCCTAATGTGTATTATGTGCTAATCCCAAGGAACTTTAAATAATCCATATAAGACAGCTTCATGAGTTCCTATTTAAAGTACTTTGGGATTATGTGTTAATCCCAAAGTACTTTAAACATGAACTGATGATGCTGCCTTATATGGGCTCCAACAAAGTTAATTACTGGGTTTGTCCCATGCTGTGTGGGAGCAGTGGATGACTAATACCACATCACATGAAAGAGATATAAAAAATAGCCCTCCTTGAGAGAGAGAGAGAGAGAGAGAGAGAGAGAGAGACAGACAGACAGACAGACAGACAGACAGGTAAACATGGACTGTTAAAATAGGACTAATAAAACAAAAACAAGACTATTCTCTTGCAACTTTGTACATCTATGCAATATTTAAGCAAAGGGTCTTCTTTAGCAAAAATGCTGTCTCCTCATCTTAAGTTTAGCTATCACCAGTGTCTGACTGAGAATGTCAGGCTAATTTGATAGTGAAAGCAAGAAGCAACTGAAGGAGAACAATTGCTCAAAGTGAGGGGAGCATTCTAGATGTTAGCAGCTGTAGGTTTGCCTTCCTTTCTCTGTTGGCTCCAACTCCCCCTTCCCATTTGTGAGGAGGGAAAAAAGAATATTATGGCAGATGGGCCACCTAGCTCACCTTTTGTTATGTAGTAACATTTGACATTAAAAGAATTTAATTGGAACTAACCAATTGTCCATCTAGTCTTCCCTAGAACAGGGGTCCCCAACCTTTCTGGGTTGGCAGCCCAGCATTGGGGGGGGGGGTGGAAGCACCTTTGCATACACGGGCCTGCAAGCACGCATGATAGCTAGTTCTTCATTTATGGGTTGTGAATCCCATAAATGAATGGTGGACACGAGTAAGGGTTGTTTTTTTCTTGCTTCATTATTTGGAAATGTATTCCAGAGGACAAAATGTATTCCACTCCTCTATCCTGGGAAAAGATTCAGCAGCTCAGGAAGTCAGAGGTTCATCAAGAAAGGGGACGCTTTGTAGTCCATCAAATTCAACCCTCTGCTGAACAAGGAAAGTTAGAGATAGAGCATATTATTTCAACGACTGTGAGAAAATGATGAGCCTCTTGTAACTTAAGGTTTTGTAGCATCAGCAAACCAGTTACTTTCCAAGACCTGGAGAGTGTTAGCATGTCCTTTCTCCAAGCTGAAGGACATATTCTGTTGTTCCTCAAAATATTGTCTTAACGGATAGAGTCCACTGGGATCGGGGGAAAAAATCAGCCAGGATCTCATTCAGATTTGTGATCTGATTTAAAAGGAGAGACGGTTAAATTTGATGTTTCAATCCCATTTGATTCAATAAAATGTGTGCATATAGATATCTTTAATGAGATTCAAAGGTACTTGACTTGATATATCAATTCAGTTTGAAGTTTCAAGAGTGTCAAGACAGGAGCTTCACAGAATCCTAGTAAGCGTATTTATCTGACACACCTGCATTTCTTACCACACCATGCTACTATTATTTGCATTTCTTGGTCACATAGGAGCAAGATTCCATTCCATCAACAGGAACAAAGTTCAGAAAGTTCAGTTGGAAAAAAATAAGCAAGACCAACAAGAAGATTAGAGAACATAGGATGTTGAGAGAAATAATGATCCTTCTGAACGAGGAGACAGAGCTGAGTTCCCATCTCAGATCTAGATGCAGGCTATCAAAGATTGCCTTCTAAAATGTTCTACTTTTGAGAAGAGTCTTATTCATGACTATCCCATTGATGATGACAACGATGATGATGATAATGATATGCATTCTGTTGTGTCTGCATTAATTTTGTTTATCAAGGAGGCTGCGATGGTCTGACCATCAACTGAATCTTACTCCATCTTCCATGTCAGTGCTCCATAGAAATGAACACTAGCTTAGAATGAGATTTAGAATCAAAGGAAAAGCTCTTTGCATTCTGTCAGAATGAATCCAAGGGGATCTAACACAATGGATTGAGCACTTGTATTACAATATGCACTGCTGTTGCATATTGTACGAGATTAATTCTCTGCTACTACCTCAAGGACCTCTAGACCTTACATAGCTTAGACAGCACTTAGATTTATATACCACTTCACAGTGCTTTACGGCTCTCTCTAAGTAGTTTACAAAGCCAGCCTATTGTCCCCAATAATCTGGTTCCTCATTTTACCAACCTCAGAAGGATGGAAGGCTGAATCAACCTTGAGCTGGTCAAAATCGAACTGCTGGCTGTCAGCAGAATTAGCCTGCAATACTGCATAACCACTGCACCACCACAGCTCTTATCAAAAGGAAGGAAGCACTATATACAAGTGTGATATATATTGATGTAACATATATTACATCAAAGAGTAGTTTGGTTTTGAGTTATAACTCTCTCACAATTGAACACTCCATCAATACTCATCCCTAAATAAAAGTTGAACCTCAGAAGTTCCAACAAAATTTCAACTAAAGTTCTTTCCAAAGAGATGAGAATTTTGGAAACAATCTCCTAGATGCATAACATGGATTTAATGGTGTGTGTGCCAAAGGAGGGATGTGAATTTTCATTATATAGTCCCCTCTCTGCTCCCTTTCTTAAACCTGAAGAGAAAGCATCAGCAGGAAACTCCTTGGGAGATGAGGTAGATTCAGCAGCTACTCTATGTTCATGCCACAGTTAATGTTCCTGAAAAATGGCTGGATAATGTCTGTTTCAGCTAAAAAAAAAAAATATCGAAGGAATTATCAACAATGTTTCGCTACTTCTAAATTTGGTGAAGTATTTTGAAAGGCCATTGGTGCAATTTTATATCTAAAGAGTGTTCAAATGATCCCTCTTGTGAAGGAAGGTAGATCTGGCAGGGATCAATACGCTATTAAGAGTTTCAGCAAAGATGATTCAGTTCTGAGACAGAAGAAAATGTGAGATGGAACTTAAACTGGTCCTGGGATTGAGAAGGGGTCAAGTGAAACACTAAGGGAAACTTTTGGAAAAGATATGTTCCTGAGAAAGAGGAGAGTATGAAAAAGAAACTCACAAGAATAACTCAGCTATGGAAGGGACCCTGGAGGTCTTCTACCCCCCTGCTCAAACATTCTGTACAAATGTCTGTCCAATCTCTTCTTAAAAATTTCCAGTGATGGAGCATCCACAACTTCTGGAGGAAAGCAGTTCCACTGTTAGGAAATTTCTCAGTTCTAGACTGGATATCTCCTTGATAAGTTTCCATCCATTACTCCTTGTTCTACCTTCAGATGCTTTGGAGAATAGGTTGACCCCCTCTTCCTTGTGGCAGCCCCTCAAATATTGGAATACTGCTATTGTGTCACTCCTAGTCCTTCTTTTCATGAGAGTAGATCTATTCTATCTTATTTTATTTATCTACTTATTTATCTACTTATTTAGTTTTCTATAAGAAGGAATGGAGTACAGATAATCGCTGCCAATCTTTTAAGATGCTGCCATTTGACTCTACTACTATTACGAGTATTCCTAAAAACTTTGTGTGCAGCAGGGAATGGGAGAATAGTAAGAACAAACAAGCTAAGCCTGCTCCAATTCTGGAATGAATTTTAAAGAGGCTTCCTAGTTAAATTGGATCTTAATTTCAGTGCTTAAGTTAACAGCAAAATCACGGCCTGGAGGGCGGTCCATCTCAAGCAAAGCCCACCGATTTCTCCTCTCCTCCCATTAACTCTCGGTTAAATGATGGGATCACCTTTCAAATCCCAATGGAGAATGAGATGGGCAAGTTCTAATTGGAATGTAAATGTTGTTTGTCTTATCTATGGAGACCCAGTTCTGGCTGTTAATTGGCATGCAGGGAGATCATTTGGAAATGGTTGAGATAACATCGTGGTCTGTTGAACAGGAAGTATGGCTGTTTTCACAGTTTGATCATCAACGCATCACTGCACACCATTCCTTCCCAACATGTAAGCGCATTGTGTCTTGGCTTCGCTTCGCTTAATTGAACAGCTTCACTTGTCACATACAAGTAAATATTAATTCTGGGGATGGAGGAATTGTTTATTACGGGAATGTCCCATAACCCAGTAAAAAACTGGATTTAAAACGTATTTCAGCTGGGATTCTGTAGGTTTCCTTATCCAACTTACCCCATATTTTTTATTTAGAATCAAAAACAATTTCCTCTGCCCTAAATAGAAGGACATTTCAGTGAGCCAGAACAAGCTTTTATATGTTTTTAAAATAACATAACATAGAATAACAGAATTGGAAGGGAAATTGGAGGTCATCTAATCCAACCTCCTGCTTGAGCAGGAGACTATATACCATTTCAGACAAATGGCTGTCCAATCTCTTCTTGAAAGCCTCCAGTGATGGAGCACCCACAACTTCTGAAGGCAAGCCGTTTCACTGTTAATTATTCTCACTGTCTGGAAATTTCACCTTAGTTCTAAGTTTCTTCTCTCCTAGGTTAGTTTCCACCCATTGCTTCTTGTCCTGCCTTCAGGTGCTTTGGAGAATAGTTTGACTCCCTCATCTTTGCGACAACCCCTCAAATACTGGAACACTATAATCATATCTCCCCTAGTCCTTCTTTTCACTAGACTAGACATAGAGTAGACATATACTTCATCATTAACTTTTTTTTTCTTTTGCACACACAAATGAACATCCACAAACATTGTGCTAGTTCCTTTTGGGGTAAGCTGTGTTATGCAAACTACAGGGGAAAATACACACCAGGAAAACATAAAGCCATACAAGTATTTAGACACTATTAAGCTTCATTTCTCTAATTACATTTTCTGTAATTTACATTCAGAAGCCATTATTATTAAACAATTTTTGTAATGACACAAATTAACAGATCCCAAATTAAACTACACCATTACAATGTCTCCAAATTAATGTAGATCCTCATAATTTTCCTATTGCTGTGTGCTTACAAAACTCAAGTGCTTCACAGACAGGTTCATTGTAACTTTTAAAAATAGAAAGCAACATTTCTGTGGATTTATTGCAACCTGGTCTTCTACACTAAAACTTGCTTTGCATAATGAGATGATAAGCATAAAAATTTAATAGATAGATAGATAGATAGATAGATAGATAGATAGATGATAGACAGACAGACAGACAAATAATACAGATAGATAATACAGATAGATAATACAGATAGATAGATAGATAGATAGATAGATAGATAGATAGATAGATAGAGAGAGAGAGAGAGAGAGAGAGAGAGATAATACAGATATAGATAGATAGATAGATAGATAGATAGATAGATAGATAGATAGATAGATAGATAGATAGATAGATAGATAGATAGATAGATAGACAGACAGACAGACAGACAGACAGACAGACAATACAGATATAGATAGATAGACAGACAGACAGACAGACAGACAGACAGACAGACAGACAGACAATACAGATAGAGATAGATAGATAGACAGACAGACAGACAGACAGACAGACAGATAGATAGACTTTCAAGAGTTTTTAAAGATATAGTAGTTCCCTCAACTGGAAAGAATATTCAGAGTATTTGTCCCAATCTGGTGCTTTTGGATGAGTTGGACTAGAGATTGTTTTCAGTCATATTTACTTATTGTCACAAAAGAACAGTTCTGAATTCTCAAAACAGTAGCATATGCTCCATTTTCAACTTTCCCCTTATTTTCTCATGTCCCTTGATGGCTATATTCTAGGGCTAAATCCATATTTTAGTGGTTAGGTGAGCTTGTTCATCACCCTATGGAGATAATGCTATATGGGCAGGTTCATATATTTTGCTAAAAAAACATTTATGCATTTTGTTTATTTGTATCCTGCCCTTATTATTTTTACAAATAAGGCAGTGAACATATCCAATACACCTTCCTCCTTTTATTTTCTCTGTGCAACAACCCTGGGTTGGGCGGAGAGAAAATGACTGGCCCACAGTCACCCAGTCAGATTTCATGCCTAAGGCGGGACTTGAACTCCCTGTCTCCTGGTGATTGGCCCACAGTCATCCAGCTGGCTTTCATGGCTAAGGCGGGACTAGAACTCACAGTCTCCTGGTGATTGGCCCAAAGTCAATCCAGGAGGTTTCATGACTAAGGTGGGACTAGAACTCTCAGTCTCCTGGTTATCAATTGAAGAAGCATACAGATACAAAGAAAAACCTTTATTAAATCTCAAATTCTTTCAGGATGCATGCCTGCAAATATAATCTGAGTGATTGCTCCCTTAGCATGCTTTAAGTAGTATATTATATCATTTTTGATGTCCCTACTGGAAAAGCCAATAGAATTATTGTTCTTTCAAAGAATAAGGTGATTATCTAGTGCCAGTTCATAGCAACCAAAATTTGTAGGTTTGAAGGCGGGGGATGTCTACAGGGGATATTCAAGCGGTGGCTCTAACAGTGTGGTTGTTATTTTATCTATTATTTTACTTCCTAACAGTGAGGACAATTAACCAGTGGAACTTGCCTTCAGACGTTGTGGGTGCTTCATCACTCGAGGTTTTTAAGACAAGTCTGGACAGCCACCTGTCTGAAATGATATAGGGACCCCTGCTTGAGCAGGGGGCTGGACTAGAAGACCTCCAAGGTCCCTTCCAGCTCTATTCTGATTATTACCTGTATCACATAATCTGGGGATACTCCCTGCTTGATAACCTGCAACTGTTGGGTAGCTAAATGTCCACTTCCTTTGTATCCCTTCTTCAAGTACCCACCAATCTGCTGCTGTTTTGTTTCTACTTGAAGCATCTTTCACATTTTATTCCATGGCAGATTCTTCTCTGCACATGGTTGAGTTGCCCCATCACTCTTGTACGATTTATTGTTACCCCAGTGCACAAGAACAGAGACACCTGGTGCCTACATTCCTTCTCTATCTCACCCTGTCTCCTTGCCTTACTCCAAAAATCAGATTTTTCAGCCAGAAGGTATAGTAAAAAAAAAAAAAAGAAATCAAGATGAGAGGTCTAATGGCACCATCAAAGTTCTGCTTGCTTTTTATGTGCATCATGTATTAAAAAAAAAGCTGATTGTCAGTTATGCCATCACGGACACCCCATCTTGACATTTTTATAACCAAACCCAACAGCCATCTGCGCTTTTGTCTCATACCTTTGAATGTCCTTCCAGCCTTACTTTTTCCTGTATATCTTTTATGGGTTAAATCTCTTCCAACTAGTAAATAAGGACTTCTGGTAGAAATCTGTGTCCAGAGTAAATCATTGTTGGGGTTAAAGCAATCTTCTTCCTATTCTTCTCCCAAGGATGTTTGCTTTCTACACAAGCATTTTTGAATTGAGAGTTTTCCATTATGGACTTCTCCATATGCATTCTGAAATAGCACAAGTGAGATAGAAGGTTTTCATCTCACTGAGGACTGGTTTTTCTAACAATGATTCATTAATCCCAACATGTAGGAGCTTTCTAGAATTTTTACAAGCCGTAGTTTAACTCTAGCAGGTTTAAATCCAAAATTAAAGAGCACTCCTAAGTAAATTATAGCTTTATTTGTTCCCCAGGCTGCCCCAACAATACTGTTGGCAGTAAAATTGAGTATCACTTTGCCAGATTTTCCAGTGGGCATGACATAAACATAGCACTAGTCTGCAAATCTTGAAGCATGTGGCTATTTTCAAATTTGCTATTTTTTAAATTCATTTATTAGACCGATAGTCGCAACTTCATCATGATTATAATCAAATGCCAAGATTGTTCTGCTGTTTGGGGTAGGTTTCTGTTTGAGGAGCAAAATTTAATTTGATTTGCAGAATCCTAATTAGTAGCAGCCTTTTTTATGTATTTATGTCATGCCAGAAGCTGAGCATGTTACCAGATATACAGTGAAATAGTACTGTGTAGGTAAAAGAAAAAATATAACAACTAATTAGAGTCAAATTGTTCCATAACATGAATGTTACAAACCCACTTTCGCAACTGAAAATCTAATTGGCAGAATAAATTCCACTAACTGCCACATAAATAACGTGCAAATCAAAAATCAACAACTGACATAATCATCCCACATCCATTAACTTCCACAAATGGTAAAAGGCATCCTAAAATAGGAGGAGACCTTCCAGAAGAATATTGCAAGGCACTGTTTCTCGAACATGGTAAGTTTAAGACCTGTGGACATCAACCCCCAGAATTCCCCAGCCAGCATCATTGGCTGGGGAGTTCTGGGAGCTGAGATCCACACATCTTAAACTTGCCTAGTTTGCTTTTTTTAAAAAAATCTGTCATAGGAACTATTTTTAGCATGCTTTTATGTGGTATTAGCAGTAAATGTCAAAAATGGTCAACTGCACAAAACTGGGAACAGATACCTAAAAATCTCAAAATGAAGTTGTCTTTGGCCAACTGAATTTTGAAAGAAGGGATTCTAGACAAGAGAAGGCCAATTGGACGGTGCAGCTTGTGCCCATGATGTGTTCATTATCAGCCAGCTTCCAAGTACAAATTGGCCAGTTAGCTGGATAAGAACACAGTTTCAGAATTCAGAAGCACTTCATCCTTGGCTTGTTTTAATGTTCCCCCTGCAGCAATTTTGCTCCTGTGATGCAGGTGCAGCAGAAACCACAGCCTGTGTTGCGTTTTGCTGCCAGTTCCACAGGGATCTTCCCCCCTCCCCTCTAAATGCACAGGGCATTCTGATTTATTTTGCTCACATTGCCTATCAGATAACAAAGACAATTCTGTTGTCCTTAAATGTTGCCAAGCTTTGTGTGTAAACTCCCCCCTGCCACGAGCTGTAATAGAAGCTCATCGTTATGCTAATGGATTTGCTCTGTTTTGTTATATGGTCTCTTCCTTCTTGGTCTATGACTATCATAAAGTCTTATCTGTCCCCACCATACTAGGATGGCAGCCCCCAAAGTTGTATTTTATTTGTTTTTCCCCCACTAGTATCACAAGTGAAAGCAGGATAAAAAAATGCAGGGCCAAGAACAGCCATGAAAACTGGTCTGCTTTCCTGGCTTAGACCAACATTTGTGTTGCGATGATACCTATTTAAATTCATGCGTCAGGGCTGCCACCTCCATGATGTATAATTCCCCGTGCATCTCTTGACCTCAAAGTTTTTTCCTTCTGCTTTGTAAGAGCGCATTGAGAGAGGCGAATAAGAACGCTGAGTTTCACAGGAACGAAGAGCAGAAAATAGCTATTTTATAAGGACTTTGATTTCTAGAAGGTAAACGGGCAGGTTAGAACTCTACTGGAAGATCTGAGGCTTGAAGGACCCATATTCAAGTCTCCACTGGAGGAAGAAGACCACCTGATAACTTTTTTGACTAGTTGAGATGAGTCCCCAGGGTCAGCAAAGAAGAGAATAGAACTTAGCTTGCTTCAGGATGCTCAATTGTTTGAAACCATGATTACATTCCGATTGTAATTTTGGTCAAAAGTGATGTTGGATCCCTGGTTTGATTGCATCTTTCTACTGATTCATTTCTGTCTCCCATCCAAACACCAAACCAATCTATTGAAATGTAGGCAAATCAACTGCAAACAGGAGCAGCTAGGAACAAAGGAGGAGAAGCCGGACACAGTATTAACCAAATCAACCTTTGTTTCTCCTCAAGACAGATTTGGCTTGTTAAAGAACCCATGGTTAAAACAAGTTTCAAGCTTAGCATGAAACTCATATTGCTGTAGCTAGACCACTGCCCAGATCACTGAATTCCCAACGCATTCCTGAAGCATGATTTGTTTTAACTATGGCTTGTTGCCTTAACAACAATTGGTTTGGTCTTTGCAACATGCTAAACCATTAACCATGACAAAGTCACATACTCTGTCAAAGCCATTGTCCTTTCGTCTCTTTCCTCCACTTTCTTATCAATATATCTAAGCCTTTTAAAAGACGTTTGGAGTCCTCCCAATTAGGAAATCTACTTCCCTAAACGTTTTGGAGTTCCTTTCCTGTGGAAGCTACCCATAGCTTTCTTCAGAAAATTGCCTTTCCTTACAAGCCCCACCTCCAACGTTGCCATCCTCATGGAGGCCTCCTAGTCATCCAGCTGTTGTATCAGCAAAAACCTGTCATTTCCAAAGACACCACTGGGGAATCCCTTCAGCAGAACGTCCCAAAGGTGCTTTTCAAAAGGAAATTGGACTTTCTTGGGTTTTGTTTTGTTTTGTTTTTCTTAAAAATGCTTCGATTCTCATCCATTCATTTCTGAGGTCAGCACTGAAGAAGCTTCTTGAATGAGAAGGGAAACATTTTTTTAAAAAAAAAAATTAAGAAAGTCCAGTTGTCTTTTGAAACGCACCTCCATAGACATCTCGACAATCTCCATAGACATCTCTCCAGCGGATCATGAAAAACCTAAAATGGCTTATTTTTGTAAAGTTAGGGCACGTGTGGGGGGCTGCATTTTACCTGCTCTCTGGATTTCTCGTCTGATTATGAAAACTTTGTGTTGCAGGGGGGATACGCTGCCTATCGGTATGCCCAACCTACTACCGCTACCGCCACTGCCTACAGTGATAGGTAAGATTTTCTTTTGTACTGAATAGATCCTTGACCTGGGACAGCACAGCACTACTTGGACCCACCTTGGCTTTTGTGTCACCAGGGTCTTTCCATGCTCCATGCACAGCAAGAGCTTCTAGACTTGAAATCCATGAATAGCTATGAGTAAGACTTGACAGTTCTTCTCCGGTGAGGTAGCCTCTGTCTGTTCAACATCCGGGCCCATCATTATGATAAACGGCATCCCACACACATGGAGGGTATCAACTGAGGGAAGTGGAACTCACCTATTCATCTGTCAGGGCAAAGTCAGCAGGCAAACTATACTTTCTAGGGGGGGGAAAGAGAGAACTATTTGCAAAAATACACCCATTGAGACATGCTCCCCAAAGCAGTACATTAGGGAAATAGGTATACACAAGCAGTAGAGGGTACGTGAAAATGCATGTGCATTTTCCCGTGGCTTTTGAAAATATTTACAAGCAAGCATGAAAATTAGATGAAGCAAACAGGGGATAAGGAAAGTGAAAAGCAAAGACTCCAATCCCTCCTCCCTTCTATAGTCTTATTCCCACAACACGTCTAAACCCTTAAGCCACTGAATCAAGTCTGTGCATCAGAAGCAGGATGCACATCTAAGTAAGTGTGCATAGCATTAACGCTGTAACAGTGTAAGCCTGTTTGTGCTCTATTCTAAAGTAATTTTTAAGTGTCTCAGTTACTGAGGAGTAAAACTCACCTCTTACTCCTCTGAGTAAACATATATAAGATTGCCCTGTAAACAGAACGTGTTCAAGCTGGGTCCTGAATTAACTCCTTTCTGAATGCTACAATGCACTTAACCATTAATTTAAAAAAATCCAGCTCAATTGAATAAGACATGAAGCCATAGAGGAACTTAAACCAAAGTTAACAGTAACCATCTAGCTTCAGCTTATTGCAAAAATGCAACGGCTGGGGTGTTCATCCACTAGGAAAAATGTCTGCAAACAGAGTTATTGATTTCATCAGATGAATTAAATCTATTCTTCAGTGTCTCCCTTTGCAAACCTTGGAGTTTTTCCCTTCTGCCTATTAGCTGGAAATTAACAAGAACAGGAACGTCACAGCATCAATGAATACCCATGGTAGCATTTGCAAAACTCCCAAATTAAATAATAGTTAAATTAAAGTAGCTGAAATTTCATGGGATTGTAAAATCTGGTGAGATCTGGTTATTAATCTTGCAAATGACATTGGGAAAAAAAATCCTAACATCTTGGAGGCAAGATTGCTGAATTCTTGAGATTTAGACATAAAAAAAATGAAGTATCTGATGCACAAAATATTTTCAATCTATACCTTGCACCCTCAAAATAAATTCAGCAGACATCAAATATGGTCTTTTTTAATACCAAACCCATTAGGCAAGAATAAGAGTTTTCTCCAGTTACAATTAAATCCGCATTCTGCAATCAAGAAGGAGAGAAAGAAAGATATGGGAGAAAAAGATTTGAATGTTAGCTCAGAGAGGGGTTTTGGGGTTTCTTTGCACTTCCCTCAGAAGACCAGGCAAGGTGATTAGAACAAGAATCAAATTCCAGAGTTGTAGATGGAGAATATTTTCAAGAAGCGTTATTCCATTTTGAGGAAGAGACACACAATACAAAAAAGAGCCTCTAAAGGTGAAACAGGTCTCAAAGTGCTGTTCATGAATCTGTTTCTGAAGAGAAATATCGATATATATTTATATATTTATGTGGAACAATGAATGTTAAAGCTCTGCATGCCGTGTGGCCTTCCTAATGTGCTTATCATGTTCTGGCAGTGAAGACACACACATACACACACACACACACACACACACACACAAACATGTTTGATGAATAAAACAAATTTGCATGAGCTGGCTGAGGCATGCTGGGTTCTGACAGGTAAGCAAGTTAACCTATTTGTTTCGTGTTGTTTTCCCGGACGTCCGGATTCTTAGACGTGTCACTTGGGTTCTGCTGTTTGTGCCTGATGTGCAGATGGAGTTAGGCTTCGTTTTCTTTCCTTTTTCTTTCTTTCTTTCTTTTTTTTTTTTGTGTTTCCTCTTGAGGAAAATGGATGGCAATGAAGCACCGCTCGAGAACTCACATTACATTTCCACAAAGGTGTGTCGTTGCGCATGGGGGTCGCTACGAGTACTTTCTCTGTGAGCTTGCAAGGCTGAGAAGATTGCTGGGTCGTCAAGAGCAAACTTCCCCAAGAGGTCTCACCATTACTTAGAGACTAAGCAGACAAATCAACTAGGAATGTTTCAATGTGGGGGGATCGGGTCTTAGCAAATGTCCTCCAGGTTCTCTCTCTTATGGGGCGCTGCAGAAAGAAAGGAGGGCAGCATCGTGGCTGGTTACATCAAAGGGCGTTCTTCAACTTGGTTAAATTAAGAGCAGTGTGCAGGAAAGCACTAAACAGGTTGCTAATGGGGTTCGTTTCAGAGCATAGGGAAAACGTAACTTTATGGAGATGACATGAGATGACGTGGGATTTTGATGCAGCCAATAGTAGAAGACGGCCTATATCTGCAAAGTTATAAAACTGTGGAGTGTGTACACATTTAGGACACGGAGTATAAGCTGCAACTGTGCATTCTCTCTTTGCGTACCCCTGGTGGGCTCTCCAGCAAAGGATTGTTTGATCAACTTGTTGGTTGATCAAGTGATAGAAGCTGAACAAATTCATCGTTATCTCTTTTAGGTCCACCAAGCAATCTGGGCAAGAAACATCTAACTTAGAGCTCCTAGGCGAGGCATGACAAAAACATGTTCAGCTGGAATATCATAGTAGATAGGCATATGCATGCGATAGCAGGCGTGCAGATGAGGAAGGAGGTTATGCTACTAGTAGTTTCTGATGAGAAAGAGAAGGCCCTTGTCTCTACTTCATAAAGCACAAACCTTTGGCAGCCATCAGCAGCCACTATCCTAACCTAACTTCCTAAAGACCATTCCAGATTTATTCTACAAAAAAACTCAATGCCCCCAAATTTGCAGGCTCTGGGGAGATAGTGAGAAATGGCTATAAATAATATCTTTGTAGAGCTCCAATCTGCTACCAAACTGTCTATGCAAACTGCAAGGATTTCTAGTATAGTGAAGTGAGAAGTGGAGAAGGGGGAAGACTTGTGAATGTAGCATCTAAACTTTGGTCCAGTTGTCATGATTTAGCCTTTTTAGATGCTTTCAGCTGGACATGGAGTCTTCATTTATATATTGTGAATGAGGCATTCCTTGGATTGCAGAACAGAATGCATTGGAGAACAGACAGGCAGTGTTGCTGGGGCTGGCTTTGGGGAGAGCAGGCACATCCACTTGGTAAAATTCAATGACTTCCACAATCAAGCTAATTTGATTCAAAGATTTCCACTCAATCCTAGGAAGATCTGTCCCAGAGTATTTAGAAAGGTCAAGAGTAAGAGTGAACATTCTCAGATTTGCCCTCCATTTCTCCTTAAGCTACCATTCAAGGCGAATTTGGAATAGGGATGTGCAAAAATGCTATAAGTAGATAAGAATAACAGTTGCCTAGGAATTCAACAAAATGCGATGTTTTGAGTCCATTCCAGTGTGCAAAAGCAGATGTCAGTTGCCCACAATGATAGGATTATCTGAGCCCTTCAGTGGTCCATCCTTGAGTATTTCACCAGCACTCATTCTTTAAAATGATCTTGTAGAGAAAGCTTGTTGTTCTTGCCTTTGCTTAGAGAGAAAAAGGCAGCTGCTCCCCCTCTCCTGTGCCAAAGTATTGTGTGTAACTCAATAGCGTAGCAAGAATCCTGTTGGCACAAATTCACAGGTGCCTTGGCATTCATAATATTACTCTCTTGATTTTCTAGTCCTACCTTTTCACTTTTCTATGTTGTTTAATTTGTGTACAAGATCCCCAGAGTCCTGCCTGAGAACCCGTTTTCAGATCCCAATCTTATTTATTTGTATATTCCAGCATTCTTGGAAGCAACCTGCTTGGGATACTTGGGCAGTCTCTAGCCCTGTTCAGTCAATTGTCCATCTATACATCAATCCAGGAAAAACAATGATCTCTCCACACAACGTCTCAGCAGAATCATTATGTTTTCATCATGATTATCTGCAGCAGGGGGCCAGAGATATGTGCAAACCTCTGGTTCACCCTCCTATAATGTACTCATAATGTCCTTCTGCCATTGACCAAGGTTGTACAAGTCTCATGCTGCAGACTAGAGTAATGCTACATGGACATTACTTTGATGTCCCTCAAGATGACTTAAACCTTTTCTTGTCTAAGGAGAACTTTCCCAACCTCTCTTTGGAGAACACTCGATCATAAGTTCTCATTCTTAGCAAAACATTTTTGAACATTTTATCAGAATCTAAGAATTCCCAAGATGTATTAGTGTGGTGTTTTCTGAAGGGGAATCATCTTACAATGGATTTCAAATATTGGTGAAGTTGCTAGCACCAAGCCTGGGCAGTTCAGCCATTAATTAATTTTCCTTATCCCTTTGTCAGAGAAGTTCTACTGATCAGGATCTCCAGATGGATATGTCTTCTGGTATAATGCTATTGACATTCTGTCCCAAGTATTACATTGTCCGCATCTTTCCATTCGGACATAATTTAGAGTGTGAGTGAAGGACAAAGGATCTCTAGATGTTGGTTTTCAACCCCTAGCATGGCTTACAGTCAGTAATGGGATTCAAATAGGTGAACAACTGGTTCTCTGGATGCCGCTTCTGGAAGTCCATTCTGGGCCTGGGCAACAAAAAATTAGCTACCTTTTCTGCCGAAGTGGTGCAAACTGGCTGAATCCCACCACTGCTTACAGTGCTATGCAGCACTGAAGCTTAATGTAGGCACACAAAACCTGGAACTGCATTTAACAGTATTTACATTTTCCCATTTAATGAGTTTACTTCACTTCTGAGAATCTGGCTGACAACACAATGAAATATTGTCAGAGCCAGCCGAATCAGGTAATTAACAATGCAAGAGTTGCTTCCTCTATTTTTGAATTATAAATTATCCCTGGCATGCTAAACATTCAAATTCTCTCTTTATGTATAATTAGAATCACATTAATATCAGTCATTTGCATAATCATTGGTACTTTAAATGGATTTAGTTCATTTGAGTATTATTTGGCAGGGGGGGTTGTATTTGAATGTGTGTATCTCCAGCAGAATCGAGATTTGTTTTTTTTTATGGCTAGTTGCAAATCCATTAAAATTTCCTTTTTTTTTTCTCTGTCTAGAAGAAATTCTAAAACTACTTTAAATAACCTAAGTAAAGAATATTATGCGACACAACAGTTTATGCAAACATGGATTCTTCAAATTATATTTTAGTTGCTAAGTAATTCTGCTTATCAACTTTCTACTATATTTCCCCATTCAAACAAAGATTTGAATTTTGTTTTTGTCTGAAATAATTTCTGCATTCCTTGAGGATGTTGATCCCTTCTAAATCCCTCCAACATTGGAAGTTTTTAAGAAGAGACTGGACAACCATTTGTCTGAAATGATATAGGTTCTACTGCTTGAGCTGGACTAGGGTCCCTTCCAGCTCTATTCTATTCTATACTAAATAGTAAAATGTGGCAAAACAATCTTTTCTTCCCAATTAACCTTTCCTTTCATGTCCTTTGCTGTGAGTTTACAGTATCTAACAGTAATTATTTCTCCAGCCATCTCTTACCATTTTATAATGATTTTTTTTATTACAAATATATGTTGTAATAAAATTGTATTACGAATACAACATGTTGTTAAATCTTCCAGAATTGTGTGCATATGTACCTAAATCATAAGATACAAGCAGCAATTGATAAATCGTAATATAACAATAGGAGAAGGTAGTAGGAGAGACGAGAGATGAGAAAGATGAGAAGATGACAAGGATAATAGCAATACAGCCTTATAACATGGGTAAATAGCTTCAGGTAGAGGACAGTGCTGTGGAAATTAGGTGTTTAGCAGAATGATGGCACAGGAGAAAAAACATCTTGATGTCCAGGATGTGAGGGGTCAGTAGATATTTTCTCAGCCTTCTTTCTGGTTCATGCAGTAAGAGGGCTGAGGAAATATCTACAGACCCCTCACATCCGGGACATAAAATTCTGGAGGAAATAGTAAGGTGAAAAAAAAATCCTTTAAAACATACGTTGTGGCTGGAGTACAATTGAGTATCAGTTTATGGCAAGATTCTAGCATAACTTTTTAAGTGAGACAGAGCAGAGTCTGATAGGATCCAGAAGTTTTATATAAGGAAACAGGAGATTCCGTGTGAAAATGTGGGGTTTTGAAGTGAATGAAGCATAGAATAATGACAGGTTCCTATTATGTCTTGCAGTATCCATCTGTCATACTCATATTGCTGAATCCAAAATTTGCATAAGTTTGACCAACCACACAAAGAATTAAGTAGCTCTTAATGCAAAAAGAGGCATTCTCGGTATGGAATAAGATGTGTAGTGGATGATGTACCACAGTCATAAAAATAACTATTTCTTGAACACTCGAAAATTAAGTAACATATATACATATATTTAACTTGCAAGCTCTGTCATACTTCTTCACTTCCCCCAAGAAAATGAAGTAATGGAGGAGTAGATTGGATGAATGGCAGATCTGGAGTAAGAATTATGACTTGCTACTTCAATGTCATTTTGGATATGAAAAACAGTTGTGTCTGATTTTCACACACTTCAAACCTCTTTGCACATATGATATTTAAAGAAAAGAAATGCTGGCACCACAGAAAGTGGCTTACTTGTAATCTTCCTTTTGAGGAAACATGGGATTTGAACCTTCCCACCAGTAGGGAATATGATTAGAGAACTTTTAGTAGTCTCCATCATTGTCCCTTTCTAGAGGTCCCTAAGAGGAAGAGAGATCCTGTCATTCTCTGCTACAGCATCCACAAATAAGCACAAACTGGAAACACACACCTTTGCAATCAATTGATTTTTTAGGAAAGAGAATGAGAAAATAAATGAATGTGTGAGATGCTGTAGTGGAAGGAATGGCAGAACCTGGGGGTGGAGTTAAAAGAGGGATCAGCTTAGAATCTCTAGATAGTCACAAGCAGGCTAAATCCAACCCCCTTGAATTCTGTTCACCCTTATCCCAGCAGATGCTAACTCTTAGTTGAAAAGATGTTAAGACTCTGGAAAGAGTGCAGAAAAGAGCAAACAAAGATGATTAGGGGTCAGGAGGCTAAAACATGAAGAACAGTTGCAGGAATTGGATAAGTCTAGTCTAGTGAAAAGAAGGACCAGGGGTGACATGATAGCAGTCTTCCAATATCTAAGGGGCTGCCATAAAAAAGAGGGCGTATCGACCTACTTTCCAAAGCACCAGAAGACAAGACAAGAAACAATGGAGGGAAACTAATCAAAGAGAGAAGGAATCTAGAACTAAGGAGAAACATCCTAACAGTGAGAACAATTAACCAGTGGAAGGGCTTGCCTTCAGAAGTTGTGGGTGCTCCTTCACTGGAGGCTTTTAAGAAGAGACTGGACAGCCATTTGTCTGAAATGGTCAAGGGTCTCCTGCTTGAGCCAGGAGTTGGACTGGAAGACCTCCAAGGTCCCTTACAACTCTGTTCTTCTGTTAAGACTCCTGGGCGTAGGTAGATTAGCAATAAATTAGTTGAATGGGACCTTCATTTGCGGACCTGATCTTTTGTGCAGGACAGATGCCTCCAGGGAGGGAGAAAGTCTGGTCAAACTTTCAAGTGATGCTCCTCAAGATGTAGGGCTAATCTCTGCATGGCAGTGGGGTGTAATGTGATGTCATTGCATGGTTACTTGATGTGTTGATAATGTCTGTAATGCTCTGTCTAGATTTTGACAGATCCATCCCATTGATTTGGAGAATGGCTTGCTTGAACTGACCCCAAAGGTGGGCTTCTGTCATGTGGACTGGCTACTCCCATCCCTCTCTCTGTTTTATAACCTGATCCATTGCATCTTGGAAGAGAGTAAGAGAATATCAACAGTAAAAATAGAAGGGATTTAGACTGGGTTATCTGTGATGTCGCACAATCAAACCTCTGTCTTGGAAGATAAGGATCTCCCCATGTAGGCAGTTTTACACAGAATGGAGACTTTGTGTAGCTCCCAATTCCCATCCATCCAAAAAAATCTCTGAGCCCAGAAAACCTGATGTGTCCGGGCATTTATGCATTTACATCACATGGTATCGCATAGTATGAAAGGGATATAATTAATATCAGCTTCTGAAAGCCATATGCTTTTTTCCCACCCATTTTAGAGTTGCAGCATTAACACAATATTCTGTTTATTGTGTGGTTATCAAGCCTTGATGGAGCTCAAAGCAGAAAATGTAGGGTTTTTCCATGAACTTACTTTAAAGGATTAGACCAGTGTTTTTCAGTCTCAGCAACTTGAAGAAGGTTGGACTTCAACTCCCAGAAGTCTCTCAGGCTGACTGGTAGATTCTGGGAGTTGAAGTCCACCCTTCTTCAAGTTGTTGAGGTTGAAAAACATTGGATTAGACAAGCCATGGCTGAATTTGGACATCATGACCTGATCAAGGAGCCCCAGGACTCTTCAGCACCACGTCTAGCTAGGAGCAAGAGAAAAATATGGTTTACTTTCCAATTCAAGGCATGAATTGCAATGTAACTGTATTTCATTATTCCAGTGTACCCACATGCAATGTACTATTTGTTCTCTAATATAAACCTTGTCTGTTTTGTTTTGTTTTGATTTGTTTTGATTTGGTTTCATTTTGTTTTGTTTTGGTTTTACATATTAAAAATGTATGCATGAATGAAAACAAAAGTACAAAATGCATGTTGTTAGGTAAAATTCCCTGAAAAAAAAAGTGTGCTGCAGCCGTTGGGCAGATGAGAAATGCAGAATATGTGAATGTGTGTGGAGATACATACAATGAGAGAGAGAGAGAGAGAGAGAGAGAGAGAGAGAGAGAGAGAGAGAGAGAGAGAGAGAGAGAGAGAGAGAGAGAGAGAGAGAGAGAGAGAGAGAGAGAGATGAAACTATTGCTATTTGGCAGAATTGACTGTAAAAATATATGCATGACAAGAATGGGACATAAAAGAACATATGGATTACGTAAGATTAAAACACCCTAAATAAGATGAATCAAATTTAAGATTGAAAGAGTGAAAAACTAAACTAAAATAAATGGATGGATAGATGATAGATAGATAGATAGATAGATAGATAGATAGATAGATAGATAGATAGATAGATAGATAGATAGATAGATAGATAGATAGATAGATAAAGTCAATGGCAAACTATGAAAAAGACAACTGCAAATCACTTCTGCATTTTGCAAAGGGATAATTTAAAGTTGTCCTTGAAAGTACTGAGTGTCACATTTTGATTGTATAGCTTTTCCTACAAAGAATAGCCCTTTCTTTCAACAGGTATTTAATCCAGGTTGGATTAAAGCTAAATCATGCCACGAATGGAGTACAGGGTGCTTCATATTCATGGTTTGTACTAGGTGAAAGTTTCACAGTCCACCTTGTCGCAGCCCCCTGAGATAATTATATTTCTATGCTGTCATCTGGATACATATCAACTAATGTGGCCTTCCTCTTCTCAGTTTTGATGGTGCAGTTCCTCATTAAAAAAAAGAAGTATTATTTCTATTTTACTATTTTGGCACTGAGCACCTGGATTCTGTACAGCTCAGCTGTTTCTTGGCAGGGAGGCTCAGGTTACTCCTGAACAGAATTAACTCTCTGCAAAATTACTTTTAGGATCAGAAAAAAGAAAAAGAAACTTTAATTGTGTGCACTAACACAGCTCTTGCAGGAAGGAAAGCACAGATGTAACACTCTCCTTTGATGTATATTTTATTCCTGGTATATCACTGTATCCTAGGAACACGTAGCTAAGAATAATCAGATGCTCTTGTACTTGCCTATTTCAAACCAAAAATAGTTACGAAAAGCCAAATTGGAGATTGTATGACTTTCCCTGCAAAAAAACAGCAACAGGCATTTACTTCAAAGCTTCCACAATAGGAATTGACTTCTTTGCAGACAATTCTAGAATGTCTGCTCACACAGACATGGGGGATAACTTTTTTTTAGGCATACCTAAAACTAAATATCAAGGAGAATGTTTCCGGTGTGGTTCTTGTTCAATATTCTTGTTCTCCTGCTGAAGGGCAATGTTACAAAAGGTTTTCTTTACATTACAAAGCAAACATATTTCACCATGTCATCTGCTGTTGTGATGATCCAGTATCACTGCCAACAATTTGGAATGAAAGGAGAGCTTGGCTGAAACATGGTCTGAATGAAGTTAGGTCTGATTGATTTTGAAAGGAGGAGGAGGAGGAGGAGGAGGAGGAGGAGGAGGAGGACGGCAACGACTGTGGGGTCCTTGGTGCTCTCTGAGCTTGATTGTTTTCTTGCAGACATTTCATTACCAAACTAGGTCACCTCATCAGTGCTAGAAGGGAGTGGGCTTTGTGGAGAGGAGAAGGAGAAGGAGGAAGATTCCTAATATGAAGGACCATAACCCTATAATCTCAGTCTTCATTACCAGAAATTTCTCATCTTCTAAAAAATCAGCAACAGTGCTGTTTATGAAAGTTGAACCATACAGTACTTCCAATAACCTCTGATCACTGGACACACTGATCACAGCTGATTTAGATCAAAGTCCATAGCTATTGTGAGCGACACTTTTCCCATGGAAAGCTGTGCCAGTTGTACAAAGCCCATTTTCCCCTGGCGATAACCATGATGCCCCTGTACGAGATATTTTTCTCCGGCCCTAGAAACATATCGAGATGTTTCACTGGAAAGTTCTGCTCTTCTAATTCCTTCATTCTTACTTTCCTCTAAGTCAGGGGTAGGCAACCTTGACTCTTTTATGACTTGTGGACTTCAACTCCCAGAATTCCTGAGTCAGCCATGCTGGCTCAGGAATTCTGGGAGTTGAAGTCCACGAGTCATAAAAGAGCCAAGGTTGCCTACCCCTGCTCTAAGTGGATGCACTGCCTAATAATGCCATAAATGATCCGAGCATGTTCTCCAAAGGCAGACAGGGAAGGGGGCAAAGGGAGGCTTCTGCTGATTTGTGTGTTTGTGTGCAAAGCTTTGGAAGAGAGATTCCATCTGAAGGCAGTTTGACGAGGTTGCCTTTCACCAGATCAGCAGTTGGGATCCAATGATTTCATCACATTTGGTGCCTCATTTGGAAGGGATTTTGGACAATTGAATCAATTTGGGGTTTGGGTTTTTTTTTCCAAAATTGATTCAGATTGGATCCAGATTGGATCCAGTTGACTACATCCCAAGCAAACCAACCCTATGGATTGGAGTCAATCTGTACACCTTTACTAAATTTGAGCTATCATCATACACAGACTCACATGTGTGTGTGTGTGTGTGTGCGTGTGCACACACACACACAGACACACACATCCCACAGAAGGTTGTAAAGAATAAGAGGGCAAACGTTACAATCCTGTGGGACATTCAGATCCAGGCAGGTACTAGCCAATCACCAGATAACATGGTAGTAGTCAAGGACCAGAAGACAGCAGTAGAGATAGATATAGTGCTGCCAAGAGACAGCAACATCAGTAATATGAGAAGCTGAAGAAGGGCCAGGGCCAGAAGGAAGAACTAGAGATGATGTGGAAAGAAAGGTCAAAGTGGCTGTAGGGATGGTAGGAGCAGTTGTGATTCCTAAGATCGGAGAGTATCTCCAACAGATCCCAGGAACAACATCAAAGCTCTCTATCCAGAAAAGTGCAGGGCTAAGATCTTGCCCAGTAGCCTCAAATTCCCCTGCTTCTTGTACAGAGGGGTCCCCAACCCCTGGTCCATGGACCAGCACCGGTCCATGGCATGCCAGAAACCGGGCTGCACAAACAAGCAAAGCATCCCATCCATGGGATGCAGGCAGCACACGAAACCATGTCCCCTCCAGTCTGTGGAAAAACCTCTCTCCATGGAACCAGTCCCTGGTGCCCAAAAGTTTGGGGGTCGCTGTTGTAAAGGACCCAAGACTGAGATAAAGAACTGGAAGCTAGTAAGGGCAGGAAATTTGCAGAAAAAAATAGTCTCTGTCAATTATAGCTGAGAACCCCAGTAAGCTAGGTACTAACAGAGAATTTGTAGTAATAAAGGGGATGTTTCAGACTATAACACCGTAACTTAATTTAACAGAATTGTCCACAGAAAATGTATGGCCTGCATTATCCTTATGGAGCTGGGGTGACAAATCATTGTTTATTCAAAGGCACCCTGACTCCTCTATAGCCCATTGAATTGCCACCACAATGGAGACCTGGTCCCACATGTTTAAATATTTAATGAAAAATGAGAAAAAAAAGCAAAGTAGACATTTTGTTCAGACAGACCATGACATCGTTAGACCCACAAACATTCATTCAAAAATTGAATCGTGTTTTTTTCCCCCTTTAAGCAATGATTCTGCTATTTCAGCAATATTTATTTTATTTATTTATTTATTTATTTATTTATTTTATTTAATTTTTATCCCGCCCTTCTCCTTACGGACTCAGGGCGGCTGACAGCCTTATAAAACAGATACAACAATAAAATACCCAGTTTAAAACCTAATTAAAAAGAAATATTTACTGTGGCCTATATCAATTAAAATTTCTCTTAAAACCCCACTAAAAATTCCCCTAGGCCAATCCCGCTTGTTGGAAGAGCCATGTCTTTAGGGCGCGGCGGAAGGAGAGGAGATCCGGGATCACCCGGATCTCTGGGGGTAGTTCGTTCCAGAGGGTGGGAGCTCCCACCGAGAAGGCCCTCCCCCTGGAAGTCGCCAGCCGGCACTGTCTGGCTGACGGCACCCTGAGGAGACCCACTCTGTGGGAGCGTACCGGCCGATGGGAGGTAATCTGTGGCAGAAGGCGGTCTCGGAGATATCCAGGTCCGATGCCATGGAGCGCTTTGAAGATGATGACCAGCACCTTGAAGCGCACCCGGAAGGCTACCGGCAACCAGTGCAGCTCGCGCAGCAGCGGTGTTACATGGGAGCGACGAGTCCCTCCCAACACCGCCCGCGCGGCCGCATTCTGGACCAGTTGGAGCCTCCGGGTGC
>NW_015387671.1:32530-44333 GCF_001527695.2 Protobothrops mucrosquamatus
CACGGATCCAGTAAACATGTGGTTGCATTCAGCCTCCCCAGGATTCTGTCCACGTCCTCAGGAGCCACAGAGTCAAACTCCTCCCATACAACAGTCTCAAGACCTGCTCCCGTCTCCTCCCCCGGGGCCACCCAGTCAGAGTCAAGGCCTTCTCGGATCCGAGCGACTTTGTCATATAGATATTGCGCAAAGTCCTCGGCCCTCCCCTCCAGGGGATCCCCTCCCTCCCTCAACTGGAGGAGAGAGCGGGTCACCCTGAAGAGGGCGGCCAGGCGGTTATCTGATGACGCGATGAGTGTGGAATAGTAATTAGATCTAGCCACCCTCATCGCCACTAGGATCTAACATGCATCCTTACCTGTGCTCGGTCGGATTCGGTTCGGCTAGCCCTCCAACTGCTCTCTAGGCGTCTTTTCCGGCGTTTCATCTCTCTCAGCTCCTCCGTAAACCAAGGAGCCAGTTGAGATCTGCGCCGGGTCAGAGGCCACAAAGGCACGACTCGGTCCAGTGCTGCGGCAGCGGCTACTTCCCAGGCCGCCGCCTGATTTTCCGCCGAGTCGTGAACTAGATCCTCCGGATATGGCCCAAGCTCCATCAGGAACCTCTCAGGTTCCATCAGGCACCTGGGACGGAACCATCTACGCGGTTCCGTCTCCCTGCGGCGGGGGGGAGCGGTCCGGAAGTCCATATTGTATGAACTCAGGCAGTTTCTCAACATATTCAAACAATTGTGAATACCTGTTGCCTTTTGCATGTTACCTAGGGCATCCAGCCAACACCAACATTGTTTGCATCTCCCCACATCCTATAGCAGTGGTGGCGAACCTATGGCACGGGTGCCAGAGGCGGCACTCAGAGCCCTCTTTGTGGGCACGCGCGCCATCGCCCCAGTCCTAGGCCTTCAGTTTTATAAAACCTTTTCGCTTTAGGCCTCTGCCGCCATGTACAAAAAAAAAAAGGCTCAATCAGTCAATTTTAACTTCTTGCGGGGAAAAAAAAGATCTTGCAAAGTTGGAATTGATTGATTGAACTTTTTAGTCCCACCCAGTCTGCCGTTACCACCGCAGCCACGCCCACTCAATGGGCCACTCCCACCCAGCACCCAAGGATGCATAAGTAGGTTTTGGGTTGCAGTTTGGGCACTTGGTCTCTAAAAGGTTCGCCATCACTGTCCTATAGACATGAAGTTGTGTCCTAGGATTGTCTTCAGACGCTACACTCATTTTGTTATGACTGTTCAGCCGTGTGTTAGCATGAGACTATATATGCCCAGAAAGGCTATATTCCCAAGTATAAGACAGATATCAAAAGTCTGAAGACATTCCTGGGCATGTAGGCTGAAATTTTCTGAAGTGGCAGGCAGCACAATCGTTTCTCATCGCCGTGCACCAGAAATTCATCCATCTCTTATTGGCTGTGCAATAAATTATCCATGCCACCTCCATCTTTATTTCCATGAACCATTAATCATTGATGTCCTTCATTTAAAAATATGCAAAACTATACCATTTTGAGGCGAGTTGGTATATTTATGTTGGTTAGTTGAGAAGGCCAGCATCAAATCCTATGTTGCACTTCCAAACGAGCCTTCTCAAAGGCTTTGGGAAACATGATGATGAGGATTTGAGACTGACGAAAAGAAAGAGAGAAAGTGTTGGGCAGAAGAAGAAAAAACCTTAAGTTCAGAGGAGGTGGGTAAGGCAGTTTTAATAGGAGTAAACTGGAATCCATTTTTAAAGGTCAAAGTGGCTCTAGGGATGGTAGGAGCAATTGTGATTCCTAAGATTGGAGAGTATCTCCAACAGATCCCAGGAACAACATCAAAGCTCTTTGTCCAGAAAAGTACAATGCTAAGATCTTGCCCAGTATCCTCAAACTCCCCAGCTTCTTGTAGAGAGGGGTCCCCAACCCTCAGTCTGTGGCATGCTGAAAAATGGGCTATGCAAACAAGCAAAGCCCCATCCTGGCCCCTGCCAATGGCTTCCCAGAAGAAGCCAGCAGAAGAAAGGTGGTCATCCATGCTGTTCCTAAATTATTTTCAAGTATACAAGAAGTAATGGGTGGAAGATCATTAAAAAGAGATACAACCTAGAAGTGAGAAAAAAAAATTCTGACGGTGGGAACAGTTAGTAGAATAGCTTGCCTCCCGGAGTTGTGGGTGCTCCATTGCTGAAGATTTTCAAAAATAGACTGGACAACTATTTGACCAGGAGGATATAATGTCTCCTGCACATGAAACCTCCAAGGTCCCTCCCAGCACTATGATTTTATGCTCTCTAGCTTGTTTGGAAGATATATAAACTCCATATAGGACTGACTTGGAGTAACATCAATTCTTGCAAGCCGCCGGTCACTGAAATCTTAATTAGAGGAGAACTACAGATGACCACCTCTGAAATCTCATTGATGTAATGTGCCAAATAATGTTGGGTCAAGTCTTGTCCACCTCATTTGATAGCAAATACCATTTTTCTCCTGCTTCTTCCATGAAGATTACATACTTCTTAGAAAATGCATTTTCCCCACTGAAAGGAAGGTGTCATCTTACAGGGATGTCTACCCCTTTTTATTAAGATTACCATGCAACATGGTATGAGCTGACTTGACCATTGCATGTCATATGGATACTCTTTGAAAGAAAATTCAGAAAGATTGAGAGCTTTTTTGTTGTTGAAATGAATAAAATAGAATCAGCTAACATTTTCATTTCCGGTAAATCCCATAGTTATACTTCTATCTGTTCCCTTTTGTTTATCTCCACCACTCTTTTTAATAGGTCCCAGTTGTAAATAAGGTGGGGGACATGTTCCCCTTTGTGACAACTGAAAAAAAAAAGGCTTTCTGATTTTGAAAGATACTTTGCGTGGTGCAGCGGGAAATCTTTCCCATACCCAATAATAAGGAATATTTTGTGTTAATTTAGCTCCTGGTTTATGAATGGCCTACAAACACCTTCCAGGCAGCTTCCCCTACTACAGTTGAAAAAAGCAGGAATGCCAATCTCAGATGTGTTTAATTGTAGAAGGCAATGTTATTGTTTATGGCGGATCACTTCCCTTTTCCATGTTATTTAAGGTTGCCTACCTGAGCTGCTTCTCTGGTGAATTGAATAACAACATCTAGACCTGATTAGCATCAGCTTTCAGATTCTCCCAAAGATGCCTTTTCAAAAGGCAACTGGACTTCATCTGTTTTTCCCTGAAGAAGTGTCGCTTCTGATCCAAGAAGCTTCTTCCATTCTAACTGACTCAGAAATGGAAGATGCTTCTTGGAGGAGAAGTGAAATGTCTTCAAGGAAAAACAGAGAAAGGCCAGTTGCCTTTTGGGAGAAAAAACCACCTTTCAGACAACCATGACCTGGATGACTGAGAATCTCCATAGACCTTCAGATTCTGTTACAGGCCAGTTGATTCTAAGCATGTTCAGTTTTGCATCTTCACCGTAGAGATTTAAATAACAGGGGACTTGGAAACTGTGCAATTTGAGGAATTCTGTCACTGCTTACTGCTTAGTAGGTCTGGGCTTGTTTGAGATTGGTTCCTATGACTGTTCCCCTACTGCAGTGATGGCGAACCTTTTAGAGACCGAGTGCCCAAACTGCAACCCAAAACCCACTTATGCATCGTTGGGTGCTGGCTGGGCGTGGCCCATTGGATGGGTGTGGCCCATTGGGTGGGCATGGCTCATTGGGTGGGCGTGGCTGCGGTGGTAACGGCAGACTGGGTGGGACTAAAAAGTTCAATCAATCAATTCCAACTTTGCAAGATCTTTTTTTTTTTTCTGGCGAGAAGTTGAAATTGACTGAAGTGGGATGCTAGCCAACATTAAAAAAAAAAAAAAAGCTGCTGGGGAATTCAAGTACATGCATTTGCAATCTCCACAAAGGGCTTAAGAATGCAGAGCCAGTCTCTGCATGAAGACTTCCAGTGATGGAGAACTCACCAATTCATATGATGGTCTGTTCTGCTGCTTGTACATGTTGTTCTTAGTATTCAGCTGATGCTGAGGTGTGTGGCGTTGTTCTATTTTGTTCGCTCCCTTGAGGCTTTAGCAAGCTGAAACTCTTTGGGTTATGTTAAGGGTGGGCATATTGTCATCCCTAAAACTGACTCTCCACCTACCAAATTATCTAACATCACTGGAACCATTTTAGTGGAGTGATATATTGCCTCTATATAGTAGAGAAACACATCCACTCTTATGTGTGATGCTTAAATCAAGCTTAACCCACTTGAAACACTATATGAACGCCCCTCAACAGGGAAATGTTTATCCCTGCCCATTTATTTGACATGATCCTTTCCACTGATCCTAATGTTCTCTCCCCAGATGTTGGCTGACACCAAGAGTTTACCCACCAGTTCCATACAAAGTAATTAGAGCATCTTAAAAGGAATAAGCTGGCAATGTGAATTCTGGGAAATTATTGTCAGAAATTATTCCGTAAGGCCTTAAAGACTTTGGTTATGTTACCAGGCCTGGTGTTCAGCAGTGGGGTTGAGCCTTTGGTTATCTTAATTGTTATTGATAGAACTGTTTTTACCAGGACTGCTGTTTTAGATGTGTTTGTATGTGTGTGTTTTTGTCTTTTTATATTTCAAACATTATTAGCCACTTGGGGATGGGTGGCCATATAAATTGAATGAATGAATGAATGAATCAGTGAATAACTCAACAAATTGAATTGAAATGAATACTTCATTTGGCCAAGTGTGATTAGACACACAGAATGAATGAATGAATGAATGAATGAATGAATGAATGAATGAATGAATGAGTCAATGAATCAATGAGTCAATGAATCAATGAACTGGTAATAGAAATCAAGTCTGGTGTCATATAGAGACTGGACAGCCATTTGTCTGAAATGGTATAGTGTTTCCTGCCTGAGCAGAGGGTTGGACTAGATGACCTCCAAGGTCCCTTCCAACTTTATTAGTATTATTAAATCCGCTATTGTATTTAACACGCAGAAAGTTCGCAAACAGTTCTGATAAACTTATCTAATCCATTGTCTTTAATCAATAGGAATGGTATAGGAAACCCTATATTCCTGCCTGAGCAGGGGGTTGGACTAGATGACCTCCAAGGTCCCTTCCATCATCATCATCATCATCATCATCATCATCATCATCATCATCATCATCATCATCATCATCATCATCATCATTATTATTATTATTATTATTATTATTATTATTATTATTATTATTATTATTATTATTATTATTATTATATACAACTCAGAGAAATCTGGCAAGGAAGTGTTCTCCTGGTCTTCCTTTCCTAGTCCGATAGAGACTGCAAAATTTGAGTCTTCTCACCTCAAACTAGATGTCCGCAGGATGAAATTACCGTCATCTTAACCCATAGCGTACAACCAGAAACATCCCCTTTGTTTTTAATGGGAGCAAAGGATGTGGATGGGTGGACGGTTGGGAAGGAGGGTTTCCTATTATAACTCGTTTCGTTGTCTAAGTTGCTTTGGAGGACCTTGGTGGCAGCCCACACACCAAGTGCCCTATCTGTGTGTTTGCCTGCCCTGCAGACTGCTTGGACAGAGCACGAGATCAGCTAGTGTGTGGCAGAGGTTTGGGAGCAAGGCCGCGTGCCCTCTGTCACCTCAGCCCTGCCTCTCCCACCGCTGCACATCTGCCGTACATTTCAGTGGTGCTTGCTGGGGGTTCCCAAGCTGTTGTGCATGGTGCGCCATTCACCGAAGACATGTCACTTCTGCCAGCCTTCCACTGGAATGATTGCATGAGGAAATGATGAGGCATGATGGTCCAGACTGGAGATGTGATCGCGTAATAATGGTTAATGATTAATAATCATCATAATTCCTCCTCCCCTTCCTCTTTTTCTGTTCTTTTTTTCTTTTTTTAAAGATAGCTTAAAAAAAAAAATAGCTGCCTCCTTCGCAACCCTCGTTTAAAAGGCAGAACCAATGAATTTGGCAAGTGATGATTTAAGATCAATATCCATGCTGCAGCTTCGTAATAATGGTGCTATGAGGATATGTGGGGCCATAATAATATGCTTTGTAAAAATTTTATCCACAAAACACATTTGTATCTGTTTTAGAAATACGAAAGACCCCAAGATTTTGCTTTCAGTGTTTTATTACTCCCCCCCCCGCCCTTTTTTTTTTTGTCTTGCTAGGTTCCTTTTACAATTAGCACCGCTTTGCTTTAGTGGATACAAATGTTCCTTCATTTACAAAAAGGAAACATCTGAATTATAATTTAGCATAAGATCCTTGGTTTCCTTAAACGGGGAGTTCTCCAGGCTAGAATTGTGCATATGTTCCAGAGTCGCCCTTATGTCTCTCTTAGCAATTTAGATATTCTTGAGTTATTGAGCTTTGCCAATGAAGCTCCTCTCTACCTTCATTAGAAGGAAATGCCTCCATCCCTTTTAACCCTTCTGTAAACAAAATCAATTGGCATCAAACCCATTTCCCAGTCAGCAAGCAGTATTGTGAATCTTATCTTCTCTTGCAGAAATCAATTCGTCTTCGTTGCAACCGATGAAATTTCTTGTAACACCTCGGCAGGTAACAATCATTGATACTTCTTGATGCATCCATCTGAGTCTCAATATCCTTTTACACATGCTGCAGTTAGTCACTAGAGGAAAAAAAAAAAAAAACCCTAGCAAAACCCCAGAGATAAATCTTTGGAATAGTTTCATTCGGGTGTTAACTCAAAGCCTCCAGGCTTTGGGGCTGAAAATACATTAGCGTGTTCTGCTGACGTTGATGTTTTGTTTCGCAATTACATAAGGGAGGAAAGGAGCCATTTATTCTGAGGTTTCATGGAAAAGAAATAATAATCTGGTCAGCAATGAGGCAGGATGGGGAAGGAAGAGAGAGACAGCCAACTGACTGCAAAAGAAGTTGATTGTGAAATTAAAAAAAATATCCCAGTTATATTGAACGTGATTATATCTCACGAATGAACGCAAATATACATGTCCCGGGATAATGTTGCAGGATCCAATCTGGGACAGTCACCGGAACCAAAGGTTTACTTTTCCAAGTTGCTGGAGCCCATCTCCAGGGAATTCTTTCTAGCTCTCTAACTTCTCTCTAGCAACTCTTGCTAAAGAGAAGTTCCCTAAAAGCGGGCTCCAGCACAAGTCCTTGGAAGACAAAACATATGGAAGCTTGGAAGACAAAACATATGGTTCTAGTGGCCGACCCAGATTGTATCCTATGTGACTATATCTCTTAAACAACTGACATATATTGGTAGCCATGGGGCAGCTCACACCACATCATGAATGGCAATTCTGCCGTGCAAACCACATGACATGGGTCTTTGTGCACAATATTGCAATGCAAGTAGGAGTAGGAAAAGCTGGGTTTGTGTCTATAACTTCCCAATGCAAGTTTGGTCATTATGCAATTATTGCAATTTGACACATACTTAGAACAGAGTAGTTATCACTAATACATACAGCCGCTAATGAAAGTGCCGGGGGTGGGGAGAGAAGTTCCTACCATTTTTTTTTAAAAAAATATGAAGACTTCCACTCGTACAATTCTGTTAGCCACCATGTTTCTACTAATTTTATGCTGAAAACTGGCCTCTGAGAAGTCTTCACATTCTCTTTCTCTGGAAAAAAAAAAAAGCCTGTTTCCTATCAGCAGGCTGCAGGCTGCAAGGTTGGTGGAGAGTCCTATGAAAGACAGGTATTTACACTCATCCCCTGACTGCCTTGTGCCTAAATAAGTACAAAAATGTATTTCACAAAAATTGCCTTCTTTTTTTTTAAAAAAGTAGAAAGCCATGTCTCCTCCATTTCACTGGAGAATAACAGAATAACAGAGTTGGGAGGGCTGGAAGGGACCTTGAAGGTCTTCTAGTCCGACCCCTGGACTAAGGCATAGTTCAAAAGGCTGTAGAAATTATAAAACACCAGTTTCCTCAGTGTTGATTGGAGAAACCACCACAAATTATACAAGATTCCTAAGACAGCTGTGTTCCTGGATTGTAGGACTGAATATCCTTTCCACCAGCAGAAACACACAAATTTGGGGAAAGGACCAAGGCAGGGGTAGGCAAACTTGGCTCTTTTATGACTCATGAACTTCAACTCCCAGAATTCCCATGGCTGGCTCAGGAATTATGGGAGTTGAAGTCCACGAGTCATAAAAGAGCCAAGGTTGCCTACCCCTGGACTAGGGGATGATTACATTTTTCTTACTGAGCCTGTACAAAGTTCAAAGTTCAGAACCTCTACATGTGTACATTAGAATGGGGATGGGAAACCCTTTTATCTTGCACTTGTTGTTGAGTTCCACCTTCTTTCAGCTTCAACCAGGGTTTGTGGCTGATGGAATTGTCCCTCAGTGGATGGGCCTCTAGTTCATCATCCTGCAAAAGAAGAAAGAAGCCATTAGAATAAATCAAACACATATCCATTTTTTCCCATAAATTTGCTCCAGGGGAAAGAGTTCAGCCACTGACTTTTGTAAGCCACCCAAGCTATAGAAATTGTAACAATTAAGATGGATAAGGTGATGTTACATGGCTGGAGTTGGGTGATTTGTTATGAACTAAGATGTTCAGACGTAGAAAAAATAATAAGACGAGGGTAAAAAACGGGATGGCTTCTTGGCTAAAATCAAACTTAAGTGGGAAAGTTCAATGTGGCTACTGAAATTTTCCTAGCTCTGTCACCGGAGAGCTACAGCAACAGAATTTATGACTTCCCTGCCCACCAGTGAGAGGGAGTTAGTGTGCTTGACATTACAAAGAGGACTGCAGCAGCAATCCCATGTTCTAATACCTAGCCCTGAATTAAGACAATATTAAGACAGTGAGGACAATCAATCGGTGCAAGGGCTTGTCTCCAGAAGTTGTGAGTGCTTCATCACTGGAGGCTTTTAAAAAAACACTGGACAACCACTTGTCAGAAATGGTATAGGGTTTCCTGCTTGAGCAGGGAGTTGGACTAGAAGACTCCAAGGTCCCTTCCAACTGTTATTCTGCTATTCTTTTTTCCTTCCTTCCTTCCTTCCTTCCTTCCTTCCTTCCTTCCTTCCTTCCTTCCTTCCTTCCTTCCTTCCTTCCTTCCTTCCTTCCTTCCTTCCTTCCTTCCTCCATTACTGGAGGTTTTCAAGAAGAGACTGGACAGCCACTTGTCTGGAATGGTATAGGGTCTCCTACTTGAGCAGAGGGTTGGACTAGAACAGGGGTCCCCAACTCCTGGGCGGTGGCCACAACCAGGCCATGGCCTATTCAGAACCAGGCCACGTGAATGGTGGGCCAGCACGCATATGCATGCATGCAGCTCAGTCTGCACAAACAGCAGGCACATGCACGTGCAGCTCAACTAGCAAAAGTTGAGCTGCTCATGCATGCATGAGCGTGCTGACCCACCATTTGCGGGGCCCGGTTCTCCTGTTCCCCTCCCCAGCCAGGCCACCAAACCACAAAGATCGCAGACCGTTGGACTTGAAGATCTCCAGGGTCCCTTCCAACTCTGTTATTTTATTAAGATTGCCACAGCTGGATTTGCCAGTTTTTAATCTTTTCAAGATGAACAGAAGCCAACTTTTTAGGTTAATGGATAGTATGTTTGGCTTTCCACTCTTCAGTCTATCTGCACTGCCCATGGACCTATAAGAAGTAAAAAAAAAATCATACATTAGGTGCAGAAAGGAGCATAGTAATACCAGATAAAGGTAATGTCATGAGTATATATAAAGCAATTATGAAACTTGCTTTAATACCAGTGTATTTTTTCCCACCCATAATGAGATTAATGAAGGTTGGTGCCACAGAGAATGGTAATTGGACCAACCTCAAGTGGATGAATCAGGCATTTTAATGAATTTCTAAACCCTCTTATTCTAAGCTATCAGCCTAGCATCCATGGGGTCATGGGTTGCCTTAGAAATCAGTGTTTCTCAACCTTGACAATTTTAAGGCATGTGGACTTCAACTCCCAGAATTCCACAGCCAGCATTGCTTAAAATTCCACATGCCTTAAAATTGTCAAGGTTGAGAAACACTGCCTTAGATCTTGACTTCTGAGACCGTGAAAGTACTCTGACCTTTAAGAAGGAAAGCTGATCCAAGCCCATTGTTGTCCCTTTGGACACTAAGACTTCTGAATTTGAAAAGATCTAAACCAAAGGCTTATTCAGCTTTAGGACTGCAGATCGCACTTAAATGAAGGATGGATAAAATTACTATTTACAAAGTAATGTCATTACTGCAAAAATCCACAGGCTGCTGTTTTGCAAACTTTTCCAGTCCTTGGTACACCGTGCTGAATGAATTTATTAGGTAAAAAGAACTGCAAAACCCATCCACCCTTGTCTTGTTGGAACTGTGAGGAAAACAAATTCTTGGAGGAATTGGAGCATGTTAGGAAGACAGAAATATATCATTTAT
The DNA here is from genome assembly GCF_001527695.2 of Protobothrops mucrosquamatus. NCBI lineage: Eukaryota > Metazoa > Chordata > Lepidosauria > Squamata > Viperidae > Protobothrops > Protobothrops mucrosquamatus. The sequence continues at coordinate 42,940 of NW_015387671.1, forward strand.
GTTACCATAGAAATTCAAATAAAATGCACTTCAAGGTTGCCTCAATCAGCACACATTCCTTCCATGTTCCCATTTATGGGTTTTGCAGTTCTTTTTCAAGGTCTCCAAGGGTTTCAATAAACACACACATACACACAGAGCTTTTAAGTCTGGTAGTTTTGTAGCATTGTAATATGCTGTAAAGCTCACTCTGTTAAAAAAAAAAAGAATAATCCAACCAATATTCTGAAAGGGAAGATACAGCATTGATGTTTTTTCCTCAGCCTTTCACTTATCCTGCTGCCACAAAAATCGAAACAGGGTGGTGTGCACGTGTGCTTGTGTGTGCAAATTCTTTCATCAAAAAATGAGAACGAAATACATGGGTTGTTTTTTTGATTTTTTGCTTTCTTACCTCCCTTACTTTTCTTGAAAATTCCCTCCCTACTTACCAGATGGCTAAGACATTTTGCTACTAAAGATAATTTGGAGCCATTTATACCGTTCTAACTCTGAAACAATCATTCTTACTCAGTGTTTCTCAACCTTAGCAGTTTTTAGGTGCATGGACTTCAACTCCCAGAATTCCCCAGCCAACATGCTGGCTGGGGGATTCTGGGAGTTGAAGTTCATACATCTTAAACTTGATGAGGTGGAGAAACAGCACTGTAGCTGAAAGGATGAAGGTTGCCTAACGTAAGGAATAAGAATTAATTTAGGATTAAGTACAGCCAAGTTGCTCTTCCTAATGATAGAGCCTGTTCTTGGATCCCTTCTGTCGATCACTTGGGAATACAGGTAGTCCTCGACTTACGACAGCAATTGAGTCCAACATTTCTGTTGCCAAGTGAAGCATTTGTTAAGTGACTATGGAGATTCTCAACCATCCAGGTCATGATTGTCAGAAAGGTGGTTTTTCTAGAGGCAACTGGACTTTCTTGTTTTTTTCAAAGCTAACATTAAAATGTTCTTGAATAGTATTATTTAAATAGGTATTTCTCACAAAGCTGCTTTTTCAAAAGGCAACTAGACCTTCTTTGTTTCTCCCTGAAGACATTTCACTTCTACTCCAAGAAGCATCTTCAGAGCTGAAGAAGCCTCTTAGATTACCCCCCACCGACCGGTACGCTCCCACAGAGAGGCCCTCCTCAGGGTGCCGTCGGCCAGACAGTGTCGGCTGGCGACCCCAAGGGGGAGGGCCTTCTCTGTGGGAGCACCCACCCTCTGGAACGAACTGCCCCCAGAGATCAGGGTGATTCCTGATCTCCCTTCCTTCCGCCGCGCCCTCAAGACGTGGTTGTTCCAGCAAGCGGGACTGGCCTAGGGGATTTTATAGGGGTTTTAATTACTTTTAAATTTGACATTCTCAAATATTTCATTTTAATTAAATTTTAACTAGGTGTAATATGTTAGCT